>NC_049216.1:10764028-10851528 GCF_013347855.1 Anguilla anguilla
TTCCCTGAAATGCTTTAAAAGTGCGAAGAGGAGCAGTCATTACCTCTGAAAAGGAGCAGTCTTCGCCACAGCCTTACCTCAGAAAAGACCAAGAAGGAAAAATGGTGACGAGCAGAGTCCAGGAGACATAAAAACCTTGCGTATGTATATAGAGACAAGGCAACTGCACTGGCTGAATTATGAACTGATGTATGCAGTGGTCAGTGTGAATACGGCAGCTAGCGACTCCCATTGTTATTGATTTTAATTAGCAGTGGCTAGCTAGCTGCTTAGCCATTTGTCAGTGACCTGTGCAGGTCCTCAAAGAGACATAAAGCATGCGGTGAGTCCCGGACATGATTCTGATTAAATCTTAATTAGAGAAAAGCCCTTCTCCCCGTTGATAATGGAATTCTGATAGGGGAAATCTGAGCGCGCAAATCAATATGAACTGACCACAGAAATAGGGTAATCTGGGTATTTACAGACGGACGGTGGAAATTGTCTGCGAGCGCTAATCATAATAATGAATCAGACCCACTAATGAAAACAGGAACGGGGTAAAACGTGACACTAAATTTGAATGCAAACCGAACGTCGCTATCTTCTAAATGCAGGCCGAAGAGGGAGGATGACTAGCGGAGCCTAGCGCATTCATCGAACCCTCTGGCGATCAAAAAATAAGTCAGATTATCCTTTTATTAGCAAACACACTGCACCTCTAAACTGGAAACACAGCTGACACAAGAATCCTGCACACAAAGGGAATTTTCCTTCACACCGATTGGGAAAGAATTAAGATCTCTATACCAATAAGGACCGAAGCAAAAGTTATTTTCCGATAACCTTGATGCTATCAGGAAATGATATCAAATGTCCTCTATCCAAATTCAAGTTAACACGCTGGCTAATGGGCTATGAAGAGAGAAAACAATCAGATTGTACAACCGATAAGGAAGCTTAATATCCTATCGCCCAAAGGGCGCAAAGAGAACAATTTATCCACTCAATAAACAAACAAAGCCACACATGTATGCTTAATATTGTCCTCTAGGACAATCCTATCCTCTCATGAATAGAATGATCGTCCATGAATCAGGCTGCTCTCCGCCCTAAAAGCTAAACAGAGCTACAGAAGAATTGGCAGGGATCGGAAGAAGGGCAAATCTCTCCAGGACAGCTAATAGCCTGCGGGCACTTGTTGCATTGCTGCGAGAAACTAATTTCTTTGGTAACCCGCGGATCCCGAGTCTAATTATCTCCGCCCCTGACAGGATGAACCCGGTGGTGCTCTTCCACCGTAGACTGCCCATTGAAAATGGCTGAAGACCTCAGCCCATGGCTGCGAGACTCAGCCTGGAGGGAAGACGCAGCTATTACAGTAAATATTTGGTATAAAATGTCCGTTAGGTAGGCTTGCCCAAGTGCGTCTTTTGAGATGGGTTTTGGGGGAGGGGTAGGGCCGTTGGCGGGACAGTTTTCGCAGACGTCGTCTCAGGTCCACGCCCGAGACACGACAGCACGGAAAAGAAGGGCAGCGTTGAGAGAAACGGCGATCGACCAGACGAGCGCGGCCTGCAAATGGCGCCCGGCCGCAGTCACGGCGGGGCGCCGCGATCTCCTTCCTGGCCATTCGACTTAGCTCTCACGCCCGACGCAGAACAATTACCGAGCCGGAGCTAAGTCATAAATAATCCCAAACGACTGGACTCGGACCACATTGATTTCCTCTCCTGTAGGGGCGTCTGTGGGTGAGCAGACTTGATTAACCGTGTCTTCATTTATTTTCCAGATAATCAAGATTTTGTTACTATTTTCTCTTGCTTCCGTTCTCGTCTTTGGAAACCGCGCTTGCGACCGATGGAGCAGCAGGGTAAGAGACAGGAACCGTGAGCCTTTCAGGACGTTTATCTGAAAGTACGGACAGAGCCTTGCGGCTTCACGATAGCAGCCAAAAAGGTCGCCCGTCAGAATTTCTCACCTTTTAGCATTTTTGTCTGTGAAGCAGGTTTATTTGCAGAGTTGCTGTCAGCCTTACCGTACACCTACTCACACACAACACCATGAGCAGTACGTGCGTAGTGTCGAGAACTGCAGCTGAGAATCTGCATTGAACTGATATAATATGCAATATTTCTACAGCACGCTCCCTTACGTTCTATGGAAAGAACAAAAAAAGACTGAGTTACAATACAGATTTTACAACGTCTGTCGAGTTCTGTGTATGAATCATAAATGCTTGAAAAACATGAAAGCCACCATCATCAATGTCAGACCTGAACTTTCCTGTGATCTCTGGAAATGCCAGAGGACATGGTGGGCCAGGTCTAACAGTGTACTATATGATCAAAAATATGTGGATGCCATTTGGTCTGGGGCTGTTTTTCATGGTTAAGGCTGGTTCCCTTAGTTCCAGTGAAAGCAAATCTTAATGCAGCGACATTCTAGACAATTCTGTGCTTCAAACTTTGTGGCAACAGTTTGGAGAAGGCCCTTTCCTGTTTCAGCATGGCAATGCCCCCGCACACACAGCGAGGTCCATACAGAAATGGTTTTGTCGAGATCAATGTGGAAGACTTTGACTGGCCTGCACAGAGCCCTGACCTGAACTCCATCCAACCCCTTTGGGATG
Organism: Anguilla anguilla; assembly: GCF_013347855.1. Classification (NCBI taxonomy): domain Eukaryota; kingdom Metazoa; phylum Chordata; class Actinopteri; order Anguilliformes; family Anguillidae; genus Anguilla; species Anguilla anguilla. The sequence goes on from NC_049216.1 coordinate 10,766,640, forward strand.
AATTGGAAAGCCAACTGCAAGCTAGACCTTATCGGCTAACATCAGTGCCCAACCTCACTAATGCTCTTCAAGCTGAATTGAAGCAAATCCCTGCAGCAATGCTCCAACATCAAGTACAAAGCCTTCCTAAAAGAGTGGAGGTTGTTATAGCAGTAAACAGTGGACCAACTCCATATTAATGCCCATAATTTTGAATGATATGTTGAATGTCAGGTGTTCACATACTTTTGGCCATATAGTGTACATGTGGGTATTCCAAAACTGGGAGTGAAGAACAAAGCATACAAAATACAAAAGTTTAAGCTATAAAAGCAAATGACTACATCTGTAAAGATTGAGAGAAAAAAATAATTTGATGAGCACAAGTGATGAATTTATAAACTACTGGACACAATTACGTACCAACTTTACAACTTTACATTCAATAGTGTTTTATACCTATATTCAAGCAGAGGAAAAGATGGATTGGGCTATATTTTCGCTATAGTGAGTCTAGGAAATATAAACATGCATGTCCAACTAATAGCACGTTTGATGTTTTTCCTCCTCTGGAGTTCTGATCTGCCGTTTCAGCCTCGCTGCTCAGACGGGAGCTGGCAGGGCAGGTATAAACAGGAGACTTCACACGCTGCCTTCAAACTTCTGTTCAGAGGGCACTGACATTCAGCCACTTTAATCATCTGAGGGTTCAAACGGCTCATTTGAGGCTTCAGGTAATTAATTCGGTTTTATGGTATGGTATCATATTTCAGGAGACCAAATGACTCATTTGGGCAGATGCATTAGGGAAAAGATCAGCCAAAGGTGGCCTGAGTGGGCACAGTACAGTTTGGCCAAGCTATACAGAGGATTTACTATATTTATGCAGGTATGGAAGTATATGCACATTACGACAGGGAAGTGGGAGAGTTGCACTGTGTAGCTGAGGAATGTTGTTGGACTGTGTAGTGGGAGAGTGTTGTTGGACTGTGTAGTGGGAGAGTGTTGTTGGACTGTGTAGTGGGAGAGTGTTGTTGGATTGTGTAGCTGAGGAGTGTTGTTGGACTGTGTAGTGGGAGAGTGTTGTTGGACTGTGTAGTGGGAGAGTGTTGTTGGATTGTGTAGCTGAGGAGTGTTGTTAGACTGTGTAGCTGGGGAGTATTGTTGGACTGCTTAGCCGGAGTGCATTGTTCAGTGTGCACAAATTCCTGTCCTCACCGTTTTGGGACTGGTGTGTAGGAGGCGAATGGGCAGGAAGTGTGGCTCTAACACAGCGAGCCTCTCTGTTCTTACAGGGAAAAGGGGGGACGGTATAATGACCTGTGTGCATAGGGATTATCCTCCGTGTGGAAATTTATTTCTCATTTCTGCTCAGATAGCGCGTGTGGGATAGGCAGGTCGGCCTCCCCTTTCGGTTTCCACAGTGCTGACATTGACCGTAAGGCGGAAAAACACAGGAAACGATAATCCCAGCCCCGCCCCTGCCACCTGCCACCCTAACCCCATCCCTAACCTGTAACAATCCCCACCTGAGACACGGGACAAACACCTCAGTAAACGGGCTCTGCGTACATTTCTAGGGTTCTTTCTTTCCATTGCGCTGAGGATGAATTCCCACATCAGTTCTCCTTTTTTGTGGGCTTCCTGTAAGTCTGTTATACTGTGTATAACCGCTATATTACATGGATTTGGGTAGAAATTTATTTCAAACGCAATATGACCCAAGACTGACAAGGGTACAGATAAGCATGCATGACTACATTTACATGAGCATTGCTTGTACAACGCCCATTTAAATGTCTATTAATATCCCTAACATTCATTTTATACAATTGAAACAAGGAGGATACACAGCAGATTTCCTGTGGGGATGGTGAAGTCTCGACTGAATTGAATGAACTAAGCAACAAACAGGAAACAAACAGAGGAGGCAGTGAGGGTCCTCTAGTCTCATGATACTTCCAGGGATAAGGAGTCTGCTGAAGAGGTCCCTGATTGTACAGAGTCAGATTTGCAGAGCAGACATTAATTCAGGCAGCCACTGTTATGGTTTACGGAGAGAGATCACTTTGATCTAAATGGCCCAATTTTCAGGGCTTTTAAAAAAATACAATGCAGAACACAAACCCTTCAAACGGAAACTGCTTTTAATAAGCAACACAAATGTTCCAATTTACTGAGCACGAAAACCCATAATGCTTGTCCTAAACCTCCAAACTCGACAGACACAACAATTAGGAAAAAGGAGGAAATCTGGGCAAGAGACACATACTTTTCTTGTGCATTTGCATAACAGATATCCCTTATTAAGGGAAATTTACAGAGCTCAGATCTTACACTTTACTATCTCGAAATTACACGCAAACACACACACACACACACACACACACACACGAATAAGCCAAGACTACAATAAGGTGGCTTACTGTAAAAGCACGTTGTAAAAATTTCTTGATTATGCGCAGGTTTGCCGTTACAATTTAACACATCCCTTCCTGTCTCAATGTGATCTTTAAAGCATAAATTATTTTCTTGTCTGTGGTTATGTACATGACGTCCATATTCATTTCCTGCTTGAGGCTTAGAAAGTTTGATGCCCATATTAATTTACTATGCAGAGTTATGGAAGTGATGCCTGCATGCATTTCCTGTGTGAGGTTATAACAGTAATTCCTGTATTAATTTCTTGTGTGAGGTTATAACAGTAATTCCTGTATTAATTTCCTGTGTGAGGATTCAGAAATGACGGCGATAATAACTGGAAATGGGCTGATATAGAGAGCGCGGGAAAGGATGAAACATCCCGCGGCCATCATTACCGCCACAGGATCGTCACGGCTACGGAGAGAAGGAGATGAAGTTGTGAGCCCGGATTGTAATGTTCCACTTAACGCCTTTATTTGATCCAAACCAGAGCCGAATGACTGAAATATCCAATTTTAGACACAAATCTGCCCGAACGACGAAATCCGTCCAGATTTGCAGCCGGAATTATCCTTTGAGATCACCTGTCGAATATCGTCGCGGGCCCGTACCTCGAGACCTTTTCTCAGCGCGGGGCTTTGCTTTTCAAATGGCGCTCGTGCTTTTCAGAAGCGAGACACGTCATCTATGTTTAAAAAGATCACTGCAGTGTCTGGGTCCAGATTTACAGCGAGAAAAAATTCCCTAACATTCTCAGGTAAAAGATTTTTGTACTAGAGTGAAATAGCGTTCTCCCAAGTGCACTTATATCCGGGAATCATCTTTAGGTAGATTTTTTTATCATTAAAAGTGATAGGTAATAATTCCGCTTGTGACTCATGCATTTGTAATGATCATACAAAGCAATGTCTGTTTCAAACAAAATCTTGGGCTCCAAAATAATGATTTATTCTCCCTCAATTACAACCAGGTAGGCCAAAGGAGAACCCTTCTGCAGCGATGACCTGGGGAAGGGGGTGCAGACAGGGAGCCTACCGGTCCTAAACCTCCAAACTCCGCAGACACAACCATTTGGGAAAAATGGAAAAATTCAAACAATATTCACATACTTTTAAGAATGTGTTTGTGTAACAGCTTGACAACTCGAACTTGACATTCGCCATTTTGAAAAGCGTTGCAAGATCTCTAACGAGCTGGACCTCAATTAAACGCGTCGTCCGAAGGAACGGCTCCTTCCTCATCGCGGCGGATTGCATTCGGCCCGGCGGAAAAAGAACCGCTAACTAGCGCAGGTTTCAGCGGCAGCTTAGCCCTCCCAGGAGGTGGCCCATCCGAGCGCTGAGGAATCCCGCGCCTGCTTAGCTTCGGCGGTTTGACGCCAGCAGGCCCCCGCCCCGCGCCGAAAAAAAAAGATCAGCCCCAGACCCAATTACACGTGGCCTCTTACGTGTCTCATCGCCACGGCCCCGCGGCTAGGCTTTAAGTACCTCGCCAGGCACAGTAACGCATGAATGAATTACTAATCTCTGGCTGGTTGGGGTCATGGATAGCCATGTTTGAATTGAGAGTATGCAAGTATGAAACCACTTCCATGAAACATGTACTTATTAGTGTATGACGCATAAAATGAATGTTTTAAAAATGAAACTGTTGTTTGTCATTCTAACCCTCTTATAAGAGGCTGATTTAGACCTAGGACCCCAGGTGAGTGGGGTCTCACATGGCCAGTCAGTGACCGTAGTCAACCAATGTGGACTGGCTAATCACATGGAAAAGAGAGGCAGCGTTGTGATTGGCCTCTGAGGGTCAGCTTTGAGCATCTCTGGCACAGTGTCTAATTCATGATTCAAAGCAGGCCTTTCAAAGTGGTGAGTAATGGTTTTGTTTGTAAGTGGCTGCACTGCGCACATTTGGACCGGAAACGTCAGCCGGCTTGTTTTTCTTCAAGCCGCTACGGATAAACATGTCGCGTTTTTGAGCGGGAAGCGGAAACGAAACGCTGGCTGTAGTAGTAGGCTGTCACCATGGAGCCCGCACCAACAATCACACACCAACGCCCCCCCCCCAACCTCTCACCACCCCGACACTCCACACCGTATTCAAGTTCAGATTATTTCAGTTAAAATTCCAAACCCCTAACCTCTACTTTAGCCGTCAGGTAAAACTGCCATTGTCCTGAAGGCCGTGAGTGCCGCTGTGCGAAATGCGGTTGAACAAAGAGGCAAAGCAATCCGACGGGTCATTTCGCGCACCTGGGAGCCGATTCCATGGCGACGGTGACGTCGTCCCGCGTCCGGGGCGGCGGCAGTACACAGATCTCGGCTTGGGCGGGACAGATCCACGGAGGGGTGAGGAATCGGGCTGGGGCGGAGCGTTAATTAAGGAGGGGGCTGGCACGCTTCGCTGCATTCCGACGGACGGGCCGAGACACCGTGACACGCCCCCTATCTGATTAGACGACCCACCGGAGAAAGGGGGCGGAGATCAGAAGAGGCGGCACACGTGAGGACAGGGCGCTGGTTGTGCGTTCTGATGGCGCAGCAAAGAAGACCGAAATCCAATGCTTTCCAATTTCCAATGCCCCTGCTTTCACTTTGGGAATGCAGATATACGCAGCTTTGTGTTGAACACATTACTGAGCACGCAAACATGGCCCTGTGTGTGTGTGTGTGTGTGTGTGTGTGTGTGTGCGTGCGTGCGTGCGTGCGTGCGTGCGTGCGTGCGTGCGTGCGTGCGTGCGTGCGTGCGTGCGTGCGTGCGTGCGTGCGTGCGTGTGTGTATGTGTGTGTGTGCGTGTGTGTGTGTGTGTGTGTGTGTGCGTGTGCTCGGAGAACTAATCCCACTCCCCTGGGGCAGACGTGCGGCAGCACCGCAGAGGTCGCGGGTTCGATCGACACCTGGTTAAAATGGTGCCGTGACTCGGATACATGTTACCGATGCTTATCGCCAGGCAGCGGTCACCGTTAGCGATTAGAGGAAGGAGAGTGCAGGTTGTTGGGGAACGTGAGGCCCCTGAAGACACCTTGTAGATAAGCGCTCCACCGCCCCCACACCCCCACTCCCCACCCCCCCCCAACCCCCGTGATGGGGGCCGTGGAGCCTAGTGTGGGGATAATTGTGCCGCGTTGTTGTGCGGTTAGCATGCTGCGGTAGAGGTTGCAGGTTGTAGGTCCTTTCAGTGCAACAGCTCAGTGAATCGCAGTGTGAAATTGCCTGTAATACGTCGTCTGGCTCCGTTCTCTCTTTTTTCCACATTAAAGTTTCTCGCTGACCCGGCTCGGAGGTCGATTTTATTTCGGTTCCCTTTTTTTTTTTTTTTTTAGGATGACATGCTCGACTGCCCCTGTTCCAGGCCCCGTCTCCCCCTTGCTAGCCCGGTTCAGGACGGGGCGCCACGGCGCTGCCCTGGTGCCACCATCCCCGAAATGACTGTTTTTAGTGTCTGATGAAGCATCAGGAAGACACTGTAAAGAGACAGAGGCCAGGAGGAACTCCGGGTCACTGGGACAGTCGCGGTCAAATTAACCGCAAAACCGTTTAATACGGCTCGGTCTACGCCTGCCCCTCAGCGGAAACGCGGCCTGAATTCATTTCCAATTTCACAACCAGTTAGGCAGCGATGCCACGTCCTGCCAGACCAACGGGCTAAAACCGTCAGAAAGGAGCAGGTTGCCAGTTTGAGAGACTGAAGAGAGGAAGATGTGCCAGGATGTGCCTCTCTGGAAGAAGGAGGGTTTTTACTGTATGAGTCCACAAAAGGGGTGGATTTTCAGTGTGGGTCTACAGAAGAAGGCCTGCCAATGTTGTGAGACAGTATGTGAGTTAATAGTCTACAGGTGAGTCCTGTAAACACTGGGAAATCACATGATGCTCAGTGACATCACAGACGCTCATACAGTGATGGAGGCGTGACAGGCGGACAGATGGAGTGGGTATGGAACACACAGGCCCCTGACCTTCGCTACTGCCTCCAGATGGCACCTTCTGGCCTTGGGGACGCCCACAGGAAGTGGCGGACGGCATGGTGACAGGATCAGCATCACAAGACACAAAACGCACGGCAGGCTCCGATCTCATCATCACAGCAAGACAACCAGAGCTCACCGCACATATGCTAATGAGAACACTCCAGCACAACTGAAAAGAGGATATCGCCGCTGAATTAAATTTAACGAGCAGTTATCTCTGATAGCTGCTCTCCGTTACACGTGCTATAACACAAACACACTATCACAGACACACACACACACACTAGATAGTCTATGTCACTAGATAGTTACACTCTTTACCTGCCAGGTGTGGACCATAGGTTCTAAACATTTTTTCAAAACAAAAAAGACTGTTTTTTTAAAATTCATTGTTAATCGTTAAACTGTGAGGACACTCGAGATGGTCCCCAGTTTAATAGGTAGACACACACACACACACACACACAAACATATCTTCGCCACTGCGTGCATTCAGGCCCCCGCTTCAGAGTGGTCATGCTCAGGAACGCCTCCGAGCGCATCAATAAAACAAGGACAGGTTTTGTTTTTGGCCGAAGGCGCCGGGCGAAAGCCTTTTACTTATTCATCACGGGAGCTATAAACCCTTCGCCCGGGGTCTACGAGCGAAACAGAGGCCTTTATCGGGAGTGGGGCCCGGAGGAGTCACACCCCCCGCGCCCGCTACCTACCCGAGCCCGAGCGCTAACGTTTCGCGGTGGCAGACCGCCAAATCGGCCGCTGCCACTCACCTTTCATTCAATACGAGCGCTCGGTGATTTGGGATCGTTCCTGCAGGGACGGAGATGGGCTCGACCAGAACCGCAGTCACAGAGAGAGAGAGAGGCTCTATGCGTGGCAGTGCAGTGCGCTTTAGCACTGCACCGACGCTACTCGCTACTCGGCCTGATAACCATACCAGCAGAGATGTGGACTGCTTCCTCAGCCGCTTAAAGGAACACCGGGTTTGAACAGCACATCACAACACTGCCGTTTAAATTATCCCAGGCCCGTGTCTAGTTTATAAGGCTGACTAATGCTAATCCTTTGTTTTCACTTTTTTTAGGTAGGTTACAAATCAAACAAATTCAAGTGCTAAAAGCTGTACTCTTTTTAAATAAAAGCAAATTTGTAGCAAATTATGTTCTGAAAATGTCATTTTCTTTCATGCTATGGCAAATGATAACAGTAAAAACTTACTGGTGTCAATGTTTACCATCACTTGAACAGTTTTGTTGTGATTTCAAAATGGTCAAGGATAAGAGTGGGCAGTGGTAGGGTTAAGCATGGGGTTTATGCTATTATGTTAGACTATGAGATTACAAAATGTGATGTAATTATTGGATTACACTTCCATGATGGGTAGCTGTCCAGTATTGATGATGATGATGATGATTATTATTATAATTATAATTATTATCAATATCAGTATTAGCTGGTGTATATTTTATTTAGCTAGTATTAATTACGATTAATTGGTATAGATTACCTTTATTTTATATTATGTGCAGCCTGTACAGATACTGGTACTGTTTATTAGGTATTGATTACATTACATTTACCTGGAATTGATTATGTTTCGTGGAACAATTCCCTGCTATTCCCTGAAGAGAGGCAAACAACCCCTTTAAACAAGAACCATCTTTTATTGTTCAACAACTTCTGTTGAAATTGTTTCTCCACTGATACGGTATGCAGTACTTACATTATAAGAATGGAATATGTCGTAGATTTACCTAATCTGCTTAAGTTTACTATTCATAAAAACAAGTGCTGATGCACTGCGAGATGGTTTTTAGTTGTGCTGCATACAAATGTTATTTTTCTATAATCACAAATTATTCCATAAATTTAAGTAAACCGTGAAGTAGAAACCAAATTCATTCCCATATGCATTATATGCACCTAAAATGCAACATCATCTTACGAAACAATGTGTATATATTCACCCTGACAAAAAATAATTTTTCCATTATTATAAAGCTTGTATACAGGTGTGATTCACTGCCACAATATAATACCTTTTTTTTTGTTGCATTCATAATCTAGTTCAGCATCTAGTTGCATTAAAAAAAGACAAATCTCACAAAAACAGATTGTGATAGGCTGCTAACCAGCCATGTGACCAAGGCCTTGTCCTATCCATGCCCAGGTTCCGAGACCCGGAGGACCCCAGAGTTCAGACAAGGCCCCTAGCTCAGGTACTGTCCGTTGCCGATGTCGACGCCGCTGCGCGTTCTCTTCGAGTTGAGAGTTTTTAGAGGGCCTTCGCGCACGTGCCTCGGAATGAGGCGGGAATTCCCGTCCGTGCGTCCGAGGCCGTTGACACACCGATCTTCCTCCTCACCCTCCTCCTCCTCCTCCTCCTCGGAGCCGGACGTGTTGCCGTTGACGTCTGCGTCCAGCTGCTCCGCGTCGAGCTCGAGGAAGCCGTGCGTCAGGTACTCGATCTCCTCCGCGCACGCCGGCTCGTCGTCCTCGAAGCAGCTGAGGAGGAGAGCGCAGCCGTCAGTCCTGCCCCCCCCCAGAAACGCAAACCGGCTGAGACAGGGTTCCGCCTCTGCGTTTCGGCTCGTTGTGCACTTTAACAAAACACTGAAGAGCAGCCGAAGGACTGAGGCTGCGTCACACACACGCTCTCGGCCTCTCCAGGGCCGGACCCCAGATAACACACGCGTTGAGTGTCGTGAATCGCCAAAGCAGTCCTGACCAATGGACCGCTTTCGTGTTCGCCGGTCCCCAAAGGGGACTCCAGCTTGCCACCTTTGATCCCTTGTGCCTCCCCAATCCCCCCTACGCGCCACCACCACCTGCTGCTCCTCAAAGAGGTTAAACAGGAAGTGCGGGGGAGTGAGCCGTGAGCGCGGGCGGGTGTGGGTTCGGTCTCCGTGACCGTGCTGAACCCCCAGCTCCCGCTGACCTCCTCGTGGTTCCAGAGGGGTTCAGGGGTCCCATTTAAATTAGTTAGGCCCTTTCAGGCAGATCAGGGAACAGCAAAGCGGCAGCAGACTAGCACAGTGGCTAACTCGGCTAACAACCAGGTACCAACCGCTCTCTTGTCCAACCAGCCGATTTTTATTTATTTATTTTTTTAACACGCAAACCAACAAATGCTTTTTTGTTGGCGCTCCCCGTAACACAACAACACCCGAAGCCCGCTGAGCCTTTATTTATTCAATCTCCTGCGAATATTTAGAATACACACGAGGGCCAATGAATAGCAATGCACGCGTGCATAAATATTGATAAAAGCGTCGTCGGGGTCCGCTAACCGAACCTGACGGCGGGGCGGCCTCCGCGCCTCCCGCTTCCTCTTCCCCGCCATCGGCCCGTGAAATGAGGGGCAGGAAATTAGATACCGCACAACTTTCATGCACCTCCCCGCTCGGAAAAAAAACCAATAAACTCCATTATGCCGGCTCACTCTGCATTAATGTCAATCTCCGAAACACGCCACCATAGCTGTTATTGCCATAGCTGCTTGAATTTGCCTCGGCTAAATGGATTATTCTCTGAATTTATGTTGGATTATTATGGAAATTTGTTAAACTGACACAGGGAAGGACCCCCAGCTCCCATACACCATCCCACGAGGGAATTATAAATGTATATAATTGCTTGCCAGACTCATAACAGAACCTGATATTTGTTCTCGGCTTAAAAATCAGCAACCAAACCAGGCGAGGTGAACCTTCTATGTAATCAACTGTTGCATGGTGGACATAGATGGGCTGAATGGCCTGTTCTAATCACTGAACAGCTAGTGATGGAATATCTGGCCCTGTCGCCCTCCATGTTGCAGGTACACAGGCAGGGGAGTTGGGCCTTGCTGGGTGGGTCCGTGATTCTAAGTGGTTTCTTCCAAAGTGGGTGGAGCCGTTTGTCACGGATCAGAGACACGAGAGGCCATTCTCTTGCAAGACATCCATTTTATTTCTTTTAATTTGAACATTCCTCACAGGGCCCATTTTCTTTTGTTGTTTCCGATTCTGAAACATAAATAAAACTTAATTGCATTTTCTGACGCCTGTTTTTTTTTTTTTTTTAAACTACTTTTTTTTTGTTGTTGCAACTTCTTCTGGTAATGATGAAAATGCTTAAGAAAATTAATCTTCTACACTCCTTGTTAAAATTAATGCTGAAATGGGCATTTTTCTTCATGAAAAGGCTATTTTATGCATTATTAATTTAAGACCCATCTTAAAATGAGAAAAGAACATTTTAGTTTTGTTTTTCAGCGGATTAATGATCTGACAGTTGGATGATAGCCAGCGCTGTCCTTGGGGCCCAAACGAGTACTCTGAGCTCAGATACGTCTACACCCCCCTTCAGACAGGAAGAAATCAACGTGCTCAGCTTTGAGATAACGGATACGGAATGGGTATCTGTGCATTCTGTGGAACACGATCCTCTGTGAGCTCACAGGAGCAGGACAGGCAAGAAGCTCTGGGGTCCCAGGAGTGGGACAGCTTTCAGTGCATTCTAAGGAACACTGACCTCTGTGAGATTACAGGAATGGGGCAGTTTACAATGCATTCTATGGAACATAGTCCTCTGTGAGATCACAGGAGTAGGACAGTCCTCTGCGAGATTATAGGAGTGGGGGCAGCTTACTGTGCATTCTGTGGAACATATTCCTCTGTGAGATCACAGGAGTGGGGCAGCTTTCTGTGCATTCTGTGGAACATTGTCCTCTGTGAAATCACAGGAGTGGGGGGCAGCTTACTATGCATTTTATACAGTAGAACATACAGATCGCAGGAGCAGACCAGGTGCGATCCTCCGTAGATCACAGGAGTGTGCTCTCAGATCCTGATGCACACGCCGAAATGACCTTCAGGCCGCGGTCCCTGATTGACAGGCAACACTCGGCCTCACCGCACTAATCAGATTACAAACAGCAGCCGCACACACAGGGGACACGGGATGAGACCAGCATGCTGATTATACCTCACCTGTCCCTTTGAATGCATATGCGCACGTGTGCCAAATTATGTGTGTGCGTGTATGTGTGTGTATGTGTGTGCGTGCGTGAATGGGTTTGAATGTATATGAGCATGTTTGCCAGACACGGCATGTATGTGTGTGTGTGTGAGTATGCATTTGTGTGTGTGTGTGCATGCGTATGTATGTGTGTGCATCCGTGTGTGTGGTCTTCTCTACATTTGAATGTAAAAAAAAGTTTCTACCCAAGCTGATGTGGGTAAGCATAGTTGTGTTTTCATCTCTTCATTAGTAAAGGTTCAAATGAATGCTTCCCACTGGGGACCAGGAGACACACACAGCTCACTCTCCCGCATTCAGAAACAGAGAGAGAAAAAGCAGAGCTGAGATTAGCAGCTTTGAGATGTCCTTAAGTAACCCTAAATCAGCGCTTTTTAAACCTGGGGCAGTTTCTGTACTGCGTAGCCAAAAAACACAACAGCTTAAGCGCACAGGGCACCTTTGTGCACGATCCTAAGTTCCTTTCATTCAAGTTAAATCAGTTTGAGAACTGCGAGGCTTTACTCGCGACACGCTGCTGAGTGAACTCAGCGCAAGTTTTTAATCTGCCGGCTCTAAATCTGCTTGGCGACGTTTAGAGGGAAATCCTGGATAAAACCCGTCAGCCGCCGAACCGACCCCGTCGGCGTCCCGCGAGGCCCGGCTGAGGCGCCACAGACTGCTCTGCGGAGACAGACCCGTTAACTTCCTGTGCAGAGTATGGAGGGAAGAGACCAGGGAGAGCCAGAGTGAGAATGACAGAGTGAGTGAGTGAGAGAGAAAGAGAGAGAGGGAGGGAGGGAAGAAAAACCTCCTCCCCTGCCGAATGAAACAGAGCTTGTTGAGCTGAACTCCTTAATGCAGCTAGCTCTCAGCTCTGTTTGCAGCCAAAGGCTCTTTAAAGGCTTCTCTAAATAAAAGGGCCCGTTCGGGTTGTGATATGCTAAGACGTCAGTGAAGTTTGCAGCCCGGTGTCATCGCGACTGGGATCGCTGCGACGCCCCCGCTTTTCGGGAGTCAAACGATCGCGTCCGCGGCGCAGAGGAGCAGCGCTGGGAACTGCTGTGAGGGATCGAGGGCCTCCTGACGGCTCGGCTCAAAAGTAAAAGGCCCTCGCACCCCTCCCCGCCGTCCCCTCCTCATCATGCAGGCTGGCTCATGATTTAGCGCTCAGATTTGACGCAAGGCGTGTGTGTGTGTGTGTGCGCGCCCGGCCATTTTATCAAAGGTGACACGCGCGTCCTCACTGCCACCGAAACTGGCGCCGGGATAATACCGGCGATTTACGGTGAGGGGCCCCCACCGCGGAGCTCAGCTCACTGGGCAAAATCAGCAGAATAACCCCCCCCCCCCCCCTTCAAGTCCTGGCAACGAGAGTGCTGCTTCTGCACTTAGACATTGCAGCGGCCATGATTAGCCACTGTTCAGTCTTCGGTTTTCCTCAAAGCTAGTTTTGAGTAGTGCAGCTCATAAACTCGGCAAACTGTCGGTGAAAAAGTATTTTGCATTTATGTGTCCTTCAAAACTAAGGGACGGATGTTGTCAGAACCCAGGCTATTGTTTCTCATGGTGTATAGTTTATAGCTACAGTATATATTAATAATTGTGACAATGTTACCTTTTTTTTTACACAATATCTTTTTGTGTGAGCAATTGTACTGTATTAGTATAAACACAATTTTTGAATTTTTTTCAGCATACGCTGCCTGTATTGTTAATTTAATGCAACTAATAATTTTGGAGGTCACTGTATTGCAGTAAAAGGAAAGGGAGGGTTTTATATCCAAAACGAGCAGTAAATCACTGACTTGTTTGGATGAGAAGCAAAACACAATGATTGGTTCGAATCATGGAACCAATCAGTGAAGCACGAGGTAGCTCTGCCCATTCTAGAGTCAGAGTGGAAATATGAGCACAACATCAAGGTTAACACTACCATCTCCACAAGTGCCATAACACATCTTTATTGCCACTGTAAAGTTTAATGTATCATCTTACTGGCTGCATCTCCTACAGCACAGTGTCCTTATCACTGCACTAAGGCAGTGGGTGTAATTTGGTCCGGAGAGAAGGCCAACATGGCTTCCGGCAGCAACTGAGTGCACTTACGATGAGTGACATACTGTATTAATCTATCAGCCAGTTTATGGACTGATGTATTCAGATATATTGGTCACAGCCCTGACATGAACGTCCAAGTCTCCTCCGGCTGTTAGTGTTCTCTGAATGGCTGAGCGAGGGGCACGGCTACGTTAGACACAAGCTAACGGCACGTTAGACACAAGCTAACGGCTACGTTAGACACAAGCTAACGGCTACATTAGACACAAGCTAACAGCTACGTTAGACACAAGCTAACGGCTACGTTAGACACAAGCTAACGGCTACGTTAGACACAAGCTAACAGCACGTTAGACACAAGCTAACGACTACGTTAGACACAAGCTAACAGCACATAGAAAAGCACAAAATCTTGGGTTTTTCATTCAGTCTAGCAGGAACACCATCTTGTGTCTCGCCTTCAATTTTAGAGTAGAAAAGCATTGTCTTCAATCGCCGCTTGTCTGAGCCTGCAAACATGCTCTGCCTCATCAGTAGATATCAGGAATACTGTCAGAGACTTCCTTCACAGCCAAATTATTTTTTCAACCTGTGCTGACAGAGAGACTAAACTTCTGATTGAAAGTTGAACCTTGCGTGGTTCGAAGTACATGTTCTTTTCATTGACAAAAAAGTCAGAACTGCATCATAAACATTTCTGTTCCTGGAGCACTACCATCCTGTAGGCTTTCATTTCAACCCTAATGTGGCACACCTGGCTCCACTAATTACTGTAGCAGCTCATCAAAATCTCTTAGCTGTTGGATGAGGTGTGCTTTGTTAGAGTTGGAATGAAAACCTACAGGGTGCTAGACCTTCTCCATTTCTTGGGGAGTTGGGGTGAGTGTGAGGCAATCGTGTCCATATGTACAGTATGGGTCACGGGCTTCCCCTTGGGAAGGGCTGTCTGAAGCCAGGACGGAGACAGCGACTCTTCCGCACTTCACTTCCCCGCGCCAGACCCCCCGGCTCCCACCACCCTGGGCTCCCGTTGTTGTGGAAACGGTTAAAGCTGGGGTCTGAGAGTGGACCTGATAAATGCGGCGGGGCTTAATGGAGGACTGAGTCCAGTCTGCTAGGGCGTGCCGTTTTGGTCCGGAGTGGCATCGCTGCGTTTCGGGCTCTGAGGGAGGCGGCGTTATTCTCAGCCCACAGCTCTCCGGAGAGCGGTCTGCTGCTCGCCTGTAGAGGGGCAGCTGGTCTGTGGGAAGTGTGTGTGTGTGTGGCAGCGTGAGCTCTTGAGTGTGGGTGTGTGGGCCTGGGTGTGTGTGTGTTAGTTGTGCTTGTGCATGTTTGTGTGTGTGTGTGTGTGTGTGTGTTTGTGTTTGTGAGTGTATGCATGCGTGTGTGTGTGTGTGTGTGAGAGGAACTGAGGATGTCTGTATGCATTCATCCATGTGTGTGTGTGTGTGTTTTTTGTGAGTTTCTGTATGCATTCATCCATGTGGGGGTGTGTGTGTGTGTGTGTGGGTGGGAGTCCAGCCCTGCTGGGTCTCTCTTGCTAGGTCTGGATGCTTTGTGGATAGTTCCGGCTCCTCGGGCTGCTAACTGCAGAGGAAACGGACTCGGTGTTCTGGCATCGCTGCACCAATCAAATGAAAGGCAGGAGAGGATATAACCCGTGAAGGATTTAATGTGCACACAAAGAGAGTACTGTCACAGGGCACCACGGAGAGGGAGGGAGGGGAGGGGAGAGAGACAGAGAGAGAGAGAGAGGGAGGGAGGGGAGGGGAGAGAGGGAGGGGGAGAGAAAGGGAGAGGGGTTGATAGAGGGAGAGAGGAGGAGAGAGGGGAAAGGGATAGATTGGGAAAATATAGAGGGAGTGGGAGAGCAAGGAGGAGACAGAGAAGGACACAAAGAGAGGGGGAGAGGGAAAAAGAGAGAGCATAAGGAGGGAGGGAGAGAGAGAGAGAGGCCATGATGGAGAGAAAGAGCAGACAGGAAAGAGGCAGAGAGAGAAAGAGAGAAAGATGAAAAGAGAGAGGATGGATGATGGCTAATGACACAGTCCAGAGGGCCAGCGTGTGGTTGTCAAACCTTAAGAAACGCGCAGTGATGACAGCACAGAGTGACTGAGCGGGTCCCGCCCCAAAGCCCAGTCAGACACGCCCACTCCCAGATCGCCCATCGTTAACTCCCCACTTCATCTCTCTCAGGACCACGGCCTTGTGCTACGGCTGGCTCGCTACCAGCGTGCAAGAGGCTGGAGCTGGCTTCACTTTAAGAAAAACAAACACTAATATCCTTTCATGAGCACCTGATTCAATTACATATTTACTCTTAAAAACCAGCTTATCATGTACCGTAGAAATGGCAAGCAAAACTAATCAAAATACGAATGTCGATCAGGGTTAATTTTCATAACTCATCACTGGTGAATTCTTGTTTTTGAACAAACTTCGTTTGAATTTCTTCAAGAAACTGATTTGAAAAAAACTTTTTATAAATTTATGAAAGCGATGCAGATCTTTCGGGTTTGCTCAGATAACCGGGCCTCATTGGCATTCGGTATAATTTACCGAACAAATTAATAATTCTAATGCTGCCTGAAGCCCTGTTAGGAAGTCGCTCGTTCCAGAGCGTCGGTAATTCGCATTTAATGCTGCGGCGGCTGAACTTGGGTCGTGTGTGACTCTGGAACTCTTGTCATCTGCGACACTTATCCGCTGGCTGACTCTCAGCGGACAGATTCCTGTGATGTCGAAGCAGTAATTACACAGCTTTTACTCATGTCCTACTGAAATATTTACAATATAGATCATTTATTTATCTAAAGCCACTGTAATGCTCACGCCGACTCAGAAGGTTGAGCAAACCTTAAATCTATCCCACGATGCAACTGCGCGATGAGTTAAACTGTAATAGCCCAGGAGCAATTAAACGACATTTCACTCCCTAAATGCGCATTAGAACCTTCCCTAGGTAGCAGAAATGAAACAAATGCAAATAAGCTATCCCTCCTCCTCTCCCATTTTTTTGTACATTTTGGACAATGCGTGTCACTCATAAAACCTAATTCCATTTCGATCGGCTGAAATTGCTTTTTCACCGCAGTCAAATCCACTATTATTGCCTGTGTGCGTGCCTGGATCAGACACCTTGGTGCCCTGACAGAAAGCCAAATTAACTTTTTAAAATCTGTAGAAATTCTGGGTTCATGGAGTGTGAAATTATTTACTGGCATCCCATGTTTACATTATGCTTATGACACAAAATGATATCTTTTCATATTTGGAGATACAAATTTTGGCATTCTTGATTTGTCTTTTTTTTGTGACAATGGAATAATGTCCTGATAATATTGTCAGCGTTTAAACACACATGCCAGTGATATCAACACGTGACACTGACTCATTTGCGAAAGACAGAACTGTTACTTGTGGTGCAAAAAATATTGTCACTGTTACTGAGAAATTAATTGAAAAATATAACAATATATTAAAAGATAAGCATTTTTTTCTCACATTTGACTTCACAGGACATATAATTATGCAAGAAAAAGAGTTATTTTATATTCCATATATATATAACATATTATTCATGCATTGCACAATATTTTCTATTATAACAATATCATTTTTGTTGTGTAAGGGAGCACACTGTGAAAATGCAGTGTTTTGTTTGATTTCAAAGTTATTTGGTGAAATATAATGGCTGAGGACATTGAAAACCATTGTAAAAACATAATTCAGGGAAATCGCTTCAGTGAGGCAATTTTCCCCACTAATGTCAGATAAAAAATGAGTGCCTTCCTTTAAACGTATAAAGTTCTGCATTTTGAAACCAAATCGTGACACTGTGAGGACTGCGCGTGACGCAGCGTGCTGTGTTTTCATTAAAGCGCGTAGTGAAAACTACACAAAGGCCCACGTTCCTAAACCACACATTTTTAAGTTTTTTAGCCTTCCCTTGCATTTTCCACTCTGTTACTGCACAGAGGGAGTTTAGCAAAGTTCTTCTGAGGAAGCCTGGCCTAGTTAACGTCTGGAGAACAGCTGTTCGCTTTCTCGCAGGGAACAGGGGAGTGATTGCACAACTATAATTACATGTTTTCTGTGCGCTTTTTTTGTTGTTGTTGTTGTTCGCTCCCTCCAGAGAAAAATTATGAGTGTTTTTTCTTTTCTGTGTCACACCACTTATGTGTGTAAGATTGAGCGTGGCTGAAGCATGATTTATATCTCACTTTGATTCTACGCTGCTCCTGCCTCTTCCTCCTATCCCAGAATGACCTGCCAGAGGAGGCATCAGGCATGCCAGTCCGTGTCCTCTTAATTCAATTTAAACTTGATTTATAATTAATGTATTTAATTGCTTTTTAATAGATCATTTTTATTGTACACTTTGTACTTATGTTTTGATAAGTGCTATATAAAAAGTTATTATCCTCATTGTTATTACTAGTATTAATATGGTTACTATTATTATTATTATTATTATTATTATTATTATTATTATTATTATTATTAATAAAACTATCACTATCACAAGACTTTGTTAAGACTTAAGCATTCATTTTTTATTTAAATCACTGCAGTCCCCTTAACTTGATTTCTGTGTTTTTAATATACCAGCCA
This sequence comes from Anguilla anguilla, assembly GCF_013347855.1. NCBI lineage: Eukaryota > Metazoa > Chordata > Actinopteri > Anguilliformes > Anguillidae > Anguilla > Anguilla anguilla. The sequence goes on from NC_049216.1 coordinate 10,784,687, forward strand.
TAAACTTGACTTGATTTTTATGGCTGTGGGTTTAATATCACTGCCATTCCCTTTTCATGATTTCCATGATTTTGGGATTCGTATCACTGCCATGCAATTGACTTGATTTCTGTGGTTGTGGGTTTAGTACATAGACTGTTGAAAATATGGACAAAGTGACTATGCAACCCATTGGCTTGTGAAAAGCACTTTCAAACCGCGGAAGTGCAGTAGTGGGTTTGATATCACAGCCATTCCCTTGACATGATTTCTATGGTTGAGGGTTTAATATCGCAGCCATGAACTTGATTTCTATGGTAGTATGCACTTGATTTCTATGGTAGTATGTTTAATATCACAGCCATTCCCTAACTTGCTTTCTATGGTTGTGGGTTTAATAATATTTAGTATCACAGCCATTGCATAGCTGTGTAGAATCACTGCCAGCCCTTTTTCTCCCACCTCTTGCTCTTGAGAGGTCCATTTGTATCCTGACTCCTGTGGACAGGGAAGCCAGGTAGACAGACTGTCTAGCCCTTCACACCTCTCTGTGCCCCTCCTCCTCACTTCCTGTTTTTCTTCTTTCTTCCCTCCAGAGCTGCTGCAGTCAAACGCTTTCAAGCCTAATGTTTACAATTCAAATCCCATTAACAGACTTGTCAGGGGAGACCAATCGTCCATGGCGTGATCGTTTAGCACAGTGGTGGAAAAACACATTTGTTTTTTTATTTTTTATTTTAAGTATGTGTTGATAATAAATGTACTGGCCAGTGCTATTTGTGTGTGTGTGTGTGTGTGTGTGTGTGTGTCTGTGCACATGCAGCAATTGGACAGTGAGCCCCAGTTGTGTGTGTGTGTGTGTGTGTGTGTGTGTGAGTGAGTGAGTGAGTGAGTGAGTGAGTGAGTGAGTGAGTGAGTGAGTGAGTGAGAGTGAGTGAGTGAGAGAGAGAGTGAGAGAGAGAGAGAGAGAGTTTTATATCCCTAAACACACAGTAGTCATAGGTGGAAAGGCAGCAGAATCCGTCATCTTCTGATGTAGACCGATGACCTCTTCTGACAGCATTTGGGTTATCCTCCCATCTCTACCACTTATCACTCACAGGTTTATGGTTTTGGTTATATTTCTATGGGTTTTATGGTTTAGGCTATATTTTTATTGGCTTTATGATTTAGGCTATATTTTTATGGGTTTTCTGGTTTAGGCTATATTTTATGGGTTTATGGTATAGGTTATATTTTATGGGTTTCAAGTTTCTCTTCTAGGGCTAGATACAGATGATACTTGATACGTATGTAATCTGTATGTATTCGGGGTTTGGACTTTGGTTCTTGGTTAGCATAGCTAACCTGCGCTAGCGCATTAGCAATGCTGCCTCTATGCTCACTGGTTGGAATGCTGTTACTCAGGTCTGGTACTATTGCTCATATTAATCAGTTGAATGCATTTCATGTTCTCACTTATGGATAAAAGCATCTGCTAAATGAAAATATGTACTGTAATATGTTTACTGATCCTAAAGCTCCTGTCCAACCAAACAAACTGAGACAATAACTCACAGTGACCACCTGCATCAGGCTAACATACACAGATAATCTACAGTGACCACCTGCATCGGGCTAACATACACAGAGAATCTACAGTGACCACCTGCACCAGGCTAACATGCACAGAATCTACAGTGACCACCTGCATCAGGCTAACATACACAGAATCTACAGTGCCCACATGCATCAGGCTAACATACACAGAGATGTATGGCTAACATACACAAAGAATCTGCAGTGACCACCTCAATCAGTTTAGCATGTAACACACAGAGGCGCACTACCAGTTGTCACCACTGAGAGACGCTCCGAGTAGAGCTCCCTTCGCTGTAGTTCCGTGCGGGCAGTGGACAGCAAAGCGGCGGCTGGTTTGCGGGCATCGAGGGCACCGCAGGAGCGCACAGGCAGCTGCAATGCCCCTTGCACGGGCGTGTGTGGCACAGAGGGGACTCCAGAGGCACAATTAGGAGGAAAAAGGAGGGGAAAACTTTACGGAGAGCAGAGACCGTTACAGGTGGCACAACGGGCTGGTCAACGGATACTGTCACACTCCCAAACTACCCACTCCCCTCAAAGCAACTGCCACTCAGGCTTTCACACCCTGCTCCCCCCCCCCCAGCCTGAAAACACCAGCTGCTGGGGAGGAAAGATTTACACCCCCCCGCAGGCGGCCTTCAAAAAATCTGCGCAAAGTTGTTTCCTTAACCGAAATGCTAAATTGTCCATTCTGGTTCATTTTAGTTTTATTCTGCCCCAAGTGCATGAAAAATACATAACCGAAAGACAGAAAACACCAATCTTTGGGCTGTCACCAAAAATTATTAATATAAGTAGAAAATTTCAGTTTTATGGAAACTGTTTTTGTCTTGGGAAGAGGCGCATATGTATTATATTTCTTAGAGAGCTTACATGGCTTACAAGGCATTATTCTGCAGCACGTCTTTGTCACTTCTCTAGTATATCGGTTTTCTGTTGGATCCAGAGGGAGGACTGCCCCCTACTGATCCACCAACACCACTTCCAGCCGCAACCTCCCATCCAAGTACTCCCCTCATCCAACCCTGCTTAGCTTCAGCCATCAGACAGGCGAAATATGCAGGGTTTGTGGAATGTTAAATCATCTGTTATAAAGCTGTATTATATATTTATAGCGCAATTGACTGCTTACCCTCTGTCTGGCTTTTCTGTCTACTAGATTAGATTGTTCTCTATTGAGCCATTTCCCAAAACATCACAAAAAAACTATTTGTGTTCTGGGTCTTACTATTACACAGTGGATGTGGGTATATAATGAGCTGCTGTGTTTATAGCTTTCTTTCAGCTGTCCAGTTTTCCATCATGTACCGGGTTAATTAATGCACAGGCTGCCATCTTTGAACCATATGCAGCCTAGACGGAACGAGGATTTATTGATTATTCTGACATACCTGCCCCTCACTGTAAGAGATATTTAAACAAGATGCCAGCTGCCAATGAAAGAAAGAGCTGGTTAATGGGGAGAGAAAGGTACTGTCCTTTCCACCGCTCTCTCACCAGCTCAAACGATTAAGGTGTCGGTTAAGTAAATATGAATGTAATACAGAACTGCGCAGAGAGATGCAGACCTCTCAAGAGATCTAAGGAAAATAAGAAGTGTGATTCTTCTACGTCTTGTGGGAAGCAGTCAACCTGCAGTCTACATTGTTACCATGGAAATAAAAACAGCTTAGATTCTTATGTATATAGCACTGTTCCCTCAGCTACGGATCACATTACGGCAACAATCGATACGCTGCGCAGCACACACAGCCCAGCGTGTTTGAACTGCGGTTTTCTCTGGCGCTGACGGTTCATAATCGTATTTCCAGCAACCTCAACCCCCCCCCCCCACCTGCGTTCAGACGAATAACTGGGCGATTTATTTTCCTTCATTGATGATTCCCCGTTCAGATAAGGGCGTAATGTTCGCGTGTAACTAAACATACATCTCTCGGGTCAGCAGCAAATCATAAAGAGCCTGCGGGGCACGGCGTGTTCAAAGCATAACACAAACCGAGACGCTGTGATTAGAGGCCTATCCACCTGCGCGCGGATTAGAGGGAACGGGGAATGCTAGCGGTAGCCGCGCGGCTAAGCTTGGCAGTTTAAATAGCCCGTTTGAAAATAATGCGGAATGAGATCTTTCTAATGATGTAATTACGGATGAAGGGGGGGGGGGGGGGGGTGTTGGGGGGGGGGGGGGGTGTTGGGGGGGGGGGGGCGCCGGCATGCGGCTCCGTCGGCGGGGGTGAGCCGTGTTAATTGCAGGCCCGCCCCGTTCCGCGGGGTGAATTATTCATAATTTTTAATTATGAATAATTTTTCCAACCTATTTTCCCCTCCCTGATCGCGGAATTACTGATTGTGCCTGTCAGGCTACCGCCGTGCCACCTGGACTCCACACGAGAAGCTCTGCGGGCGCGGCGAAGGCGCTGCTCTGCCACACGGTTGGCACATTTCTCATTCGCCCTTTAAAAAAAATAAAAAACGACCAATCAACTAATGGGGTGGCACTGTAGCATAGTGGGTAAGGAACTGGGCTTGCAACCAAAAGGTCATAGGTTCGATTCCTGGGTAGGACACTGCCGTTGTACCCTTGAGCAAGGTACTTAAACTTGCATTGCTTCAGTACATATCCAGCTGTATGAATGGATGCTATGTAAAAAGTTGTGTAAGTCGCTCTGGATAAGAGTGTCTGCTAAATGTCTGTAATGTGATGTAATGTAATCAAATAATACTTGAGACCCACCTAATAGTTTGCGTACACAAACAACATATGAATCGTTTGAGGACGCACATCCTTAAACGATCGAGTCTCCTCGCCCAGAAGTGCTTCCCGCCGATGACGAGCGGTATTTTGGATAGTGAGAGACAGGGCTTTCTGACAGGCGGGAGTGGGGGGAAATGAAGGGTGGAATATTGAGAAATATAACGGGCCTGACCGCGGAGGACAGGCCGGTGTTCTGCCGTAAATTCCGCCTCGTTGCGCAAAAGATCGCGCCAATGAATTTAAATTCCGCTCCGCCGTGACAGATTCTTCCGGCCAGCCGGTTTGCTGCGGGCGTCGAGGCGAAGCCGGGTGATTTGAGTGGAGATCTCACCGCGCTAGCAGTTCTCTCGGTTTCCGTCGGCGTTTAAGTGAAACGCCCGCCAGCCGTCGCGCTACCGTACGCGACCGCGTGTCTGGATATGTACTGAAGCGGAGCAGGTGAAGAGCCCTGCTCAAGGGCACAACGGCAGTGTCCTACCCAGGAATCGAAACTGTGACCCTTATGAGACCAGTTCCTTACGCTACCCTGCTGAACCCACTGAAGCGGTAACGTAGCGGGAAGCGTCCCTCGCGGTCTCCGCCGCCCGCTCTTCCGGGACGTCGCCGAGTGGGCCGCTGTAAACGTTTTAGGAGCGGAGCTCTTCGAGCGAGGCGGCGCGTCGAGCAGAGCCGTCTGAGGCTCCGGGAGCACGCGCCGTCTCCCTGGAGACACCCGGGAGGGGCCGTCTGATCTCGCCCGCGGCTAGTCTGCGGAAGGCCTTAAAAAAACGGGGTTAAAACGGAACGCCGAATCGGCTTCGCCGCAGTCCTCGCGGGAGGCCCCCGGTTAGAGGGGCGCCGAGGGAGCGCGGTACACCCGAATGCCACAGTCCTGCGGGATGGTACTACAGCAGGGGAGCGTGTAGGGGAGCGTGCTGGTGCTGACTGTCCCGGTTATGGCCACAATCGCCCTGGCAAAGTGTGCTGGTGCCAACCAGCAACAGACTTCCCAGGGACACCCAAATGGTCTGCTGCCGGTGATACCCCATCGATCTGTGGCTATTGTACATCCTTACAAACAGTGATTGAACTCTATTTGTAGCCATTTGCCTCTAACAATGGGAAGCAGTTATAGAGCGTGAGTGTGGGAAGTCACAGAGTGTGAGTGTGGGAATGTGTGTTCAGATGAAGTTAAGACGCATGAAGGAACTTAATTGTTCAAACCCATCACATCCCAGTAATGACCTCAATCGCCCTGGCAAAGTGAGCTGGCGCTAACATCATGGCTACGATATGGCGGTTGTGGACACTAGCTCATTAATCTCCATTATCTCCAAATCTGCAGCAGAAGAATCAGAAAGCCCTTCAACACATGGATGGGATATTCTGAACTTTCACAGACGGGGATCATGTCTGCACAAGCTTGGCTAGGGAGAGCCTGACAATAAAAAAATTGGTCAAATCACACGCTGAACCAGCCAGACGTACGGCACGCGGCAGCGAGGGCCGAAGCGTGCTCTGCCATTCATAATTTGTGTGTCCTGTACACGGTGGTCTTAGGCATTAATTAGTCGAACGGACAAAGTAGCGCTATTATCCAATTACAGCCGTTCATCATCAATTTAACGCGATTGGAAATTCGTCTCGACTTAACGACTTTTTACTATTAACGTACGGGCGCCGAAGAAATATTACTGGCGGCGACTGAATTCGGGTGACACTTTCACAATGGCGGTAAATCACGGCAAAGTGTTTCGTCTCCTACAATGAGCCCGGATGGGGACAAGAGAGCCGGGGCTCGCGCTACGAAGGGTGATAAGGAACCTCTCCCACATCAGAGAAACAGCACGGAAAATGTGACTGCAACCTGGGCTGTGTGCATCAGCATCAGGATTCATTTCAAATTCAGGGAAAATCCTGAACTGAAATTCCGTTCATTGACTGGAACATCTCCATAGATTTAAAATAAAAATAAAATGGATAAACAAAAAGCACACCCCTCCAGAGGACACTAGAGCCACTTTTCTCTTGATGAACTGAAATCCCATTTCCTGAAGCCACTGACTTAAAATGGAATGGGAAAAGGTGAAGGATACGTCCATCCAATCACCAGGGATGTGCTTTGCTAGTAAGCTGATGGTCAGTTACTTTTTAACTGTTTAGTTGGCGTGATTGGAGGCAGTGATACAAGCCAACTCAACCATTGACCAATCACATAACAGGGTAAAACCTGCTATAGCCAATCACAGTGCAAGAAACCAAACATCACAATCTGCGACTCGCCTTTCCAGGGTGCCGTGGGGCTCCGGGGCACCGGGCTAACTAGCCTGATTAAAACCGCCGTTCACACCCCCCCCCGCCCCCCCGATGAGTTACGCCCGCTCTTGTCGAAATAAACCAAACGCTCGTAAGCGCGCGAGTGGAGCTGTCAGCTCGCACGTGTAAATACACGACTGACAGGGAGACGGGAGCGCAGGCGAAATGTAAATGCGGAGCTGTCGGGGAATTGCTTTGTGTTTCCCAGCGGTGCGGTGCGTTCGCTCGCTCGCTTGCTCGGCTGGGGGGGGGGAGAACGCAGGCGTTTCCTGTCAGAGCCGAGCGTGAAGTGTGTCGCGTGAAAACGGGGGTGGGGGGAGTCTGGGGGGGGAGCCAATCATACAAGCGCGGCCTCGCCTCTCGTCTCGCTCTCTTGATATACTGCTCCCCCCCGCACCACTAATGTAATTACGCCTCACAGAAATGTGCCATTTTGGGCAATGCCATAATGCACACGCTGACCTGGCCGGGGACAGAGCTGCAATGTGTGCCGTGTGTGTGAAACGGGCTGTAATGGAGCCCTAAGATGGAGTGCCCTTATGAGCAGTCCCAGGCCCCAGGTACTCAGGTTAAGGTGCCGTGAATTCCAGTCAGGATCCGAGATCACGCAGCGGGGGACGCGCGTCGGACATATGCTAACACGCGGCGCACGCAGTACATCACTGTCAGAGGGATTGATCGCCCTGGCCTTTGTAATGTGTGGAGAGTGTTGGCTCGTGTTGAGCCCAGATGTCGGCTGGGCCTTTTTCCAGATGGATTGGACGATAGTGAGGGTCGAGCCCTACCTGGGTCTGCTCGAACATTAATAACACGTCTGGTCCAACGTCAGGCAGTGATACAGAAGACTTTGGAGAGAAGCAAGGATACGGCGATGACGAGGCAAATATACAGGAAATACCGATAAAGAAGTGACTGGTATAGGTACAGTTCATGAACAGGACAGACACAGCTACAGGTATGGCACGGATACAGGAGGGACGCAGCTACAGGTACGGCACGGATACAGGACAGACATAACTACAGGTAAGGCACAGATACAGGAGAGGCACAGGTACAGGTAAGGCACAGATACAGGAGAGGCACAGCTTCAGGTACGGCACGGATACAGGACAGACATAACTACAGGTAAGGCACAGATACAGGAGAGGCACAGGTACAGGTAAGGCACAGATACAGGAGAGGCACAGCTACAGGTAAGGCATAGATACAGGAGAGGCATAGGTACAGGTAAGGCACATATACAAGAGAGACACAGCTGCAGGTAAGGCACAGATACAGGAGAGGCACAGCTACAGGTAAGGCACAGATACAGGAGAGGCACAGTTAAAGGCAAAGATACAGGTGAAAACAGATACATGAGAACACATGAGAAACGAAGCTACAGGAAAAACAGGTACAAGACATTTACATATAATGAACAGACACTATATATGGAAAGAGACTATACGTGTACCATTCAAATATACACGGCACAGCAGACAGGCAAAGATATTGTAAAGAGACACGCAGAGCAGAAGGATCAGGAGACAGAGGAGTCGTGCAGAAAGCGGCTCCCGCTCCTTGGACCCGGCTGCCAGGACCGGACGGCTCGCTTTAAGCAGACAAATCCAGGCCATAAACATCCCACCCCGCCGCGCCGTATCCGGGCGATTCCTCGCTCACTTTAACGGTCAGCAGTTCGGCTAAAAGGCCTTAAAGACCTCGGGCGTCCCCGGCCAGGGGCTTAAATCACCCTAAAACCGGCCCTGCTCTACGCCCTGCCTCCAGCTCTACGGGGCCCCCTCTACGCTACGGCGCGGCCCCGATCCCTCGAAAAAACATCCGTCGTTCCTCTGCGACGCCCAAGCCCTTCTCCGCTCGGTGACGTCGTGGCAAACGGCTCTTCCGAGCCAGGGCATGAATAAATCATGAGCGGCCAAAAAAACTTCATGTTTTGTCTGTTTGCGTCTCGTCGGGCATTCTGAAAACAACACAGTAAAGTGCATTTGTCTTCATAAATATTTGAGCGTGAGGGGGTACGAGGGCCGGGGCGGGGGGGGGGGAGGGGGGTGCTCGTTAAGAGGATGTACCCTGTCAAGACGAGGGGGGGGGCGAGAACGGGCGCGACTCGCGCTTCAAACCGCCGTGCGGAAAGTCGGTCCCTGGAGCCAGACCCATGCTCTGAATTTTAAAATTCAGCTCCAGAAATGAGAAATGTGAAAAGAAATGAAAATGACACCAAAAATAAAATGCAATAAGTAAAAAAAAAAAGAAAAAAGAAAAGACAATCTGAGTGACAAGCACAGCCTCGGCTGCAATGGGAGTTACGCCATCCTTTCTACTCACGGGTTTTTCTCTTAAACTTTTTTTTTTAACTGAACACAGTCCGCGCTCTCTTTGTGTTCTCTGAGAACGCGTGCTGAGGCATCGCCAGCGGACGAAGCAGTGGGCGGGGCTAAGGCAGAACAGCAGCCTTGCAGGGCGGTGGGGTTCACAGGCGCACCCGGCTGGCGGGGAAAAGGACCAAAGCCATAGACCGCGACGGCGGAAGACGACCGGGACACAACCGGGACGGGGGGGGAGCCCTCACGCAGCCCAACGCCGACGCTGGCGACGACCGCAACAACAGTGGAGCAGCGCCCACAACATCAGCCGCAGCCGAGGGAGGTCTGTCACTGACAGCGGGGAGGCGGGTCCGTTACATCATCGTGAACATGTTTGAATCAAACCACAATTCCCAGAATTCCACCTGCTCGTGTCCGTATAGCAAAAAACATAAAACAGCATAGTCACGGCCGTAGGTACCAGTTATAGCATATTACAGTCTTCTGAACTCGAGAGTTGGTCTGAGGCCGCGATCTACCGCGCCTCACCTTGAAAACCCGGCGTGTTACAGTACAGCGAACGAGCGCATTTCACAGGAAACGCGGCCTTCAAACCGCCATCTGAGAAGCGCGTCGGCGGCGCTGATCCATGGTGACCACGACGGCGTTGCGCGGCTAAGATATCTTTCATCTGGCTCCGCGCCGGCTCCACTTTGATCTGACAGTTTATTAGAGCAATTCCGCCCGACGACTCGCTCGGCTTCCGCGGACATTAAAGCGGGAGAGCCTCTGATTGGCTCGTTCGTTAACGACCTCACGGGGAGCTGCTGAAAGAGATCCGCTCTCCTCGGAGCGAGTGTCGAAACAGAGGAGGGGAGGACGGGCTTTCTCTCACAGGGAGAGAAAATAAACCTCCCGTCTGTCGGGTAATAAAAGTGTTTAAGGACCAGAGTACCTGAGCTGCCCGGAAGCTGTTTTATCTTCGGCTGTAATCAGGGGGACCGGGGGGGGGGGGGGGGGGGGGGGGTTTATTTCTCACCTAAGCCTTTTCTCTCCCCCGCTAAGGTACGCTTTGAGCTTTTAAAAAAATCATTTTCCAATCCCTCAAGGGCAAATTACTTTTTTTTTTTTTTATCGATGATGTAATATTGCTAAAATAATACGTTCTGTACGTACGGCGTGCCTGCAAGACATCTTACGGGTTTTTTTTTTTAAACGGGGAATGTGATCTGTGAAGGGCTTTTGTGACAAGTCTTTTAAGAGCGGCATATAAAACAAAATTTGATCGATTTTGCGTAGGGGGGCTGAGGGGAGAGCCAGGGGTGTGGTCACTGAACCATTTTCTATTTGGGCAGAAAACCAGCGCCATTGATGGACTGGGAGATAATCCTTACAGCAAAGCAACTAGTCTGATGATAGAAAAAGAGATGCAACACTTCAAATAACTGAAGAGACTTAATTGAAGTAAAAAATCAATAGACACCCCTTTCCCCACTATTTTAAAATGGCAGACCCTGAGTAAAAAGCAGCTGCAGGAACGCGAGCTGTGCAGAAGCTGCTCTTCTATGAATCTCCTTCAGCAGCGTGTTAAATAAACCAGAAACCCGCTCTCTCACACCCCACCCCCCACAGCCCATATCACAGCCACAAGGCCAGGATTGGGGGGGGGGGGGGGGCTGAGTCACAGACTTATATTCATTACTTTTTTATTTAGCACTAGCAGGAGACTACAGTACAGCCCACAAGTATTTGGACAGTGACACTATTTTTGTTGTTTTGTCCTCAAGCACAATGGATTTCAATGAGAAGAAAAGAGAGAGAGCGAGAGAGAGGGAGAGACAGAGCCTGTGTGTGTGTGTGTGTGAGAGAGAGGGGGGGAATGAGACAGAGAGCGAGAGAGAGAGACAGAGAGAGTAAGAGAGACGGAGAGATAGAAGGATAGAGAAACAGAGAGACAGAGGGAAAGAGAGAGAAAGAGAAACAGAGACAGAGAAACAGAGAGAGAGAAACAGAGAGAGAGCATGTTTGGGAATAGGATGTATTGACCCACAGCCCGCGGGGACGCGGGACGCGGGCGGACTCACTTGTGGGACTTGTGGTCGAGGGGGCTGTCGCTGAGGTCGAGCAGGGCGGACGCGCGGCCGAAGAGCCTGGGGCTGTAGAGCAGCGTGTGCATCCTCAGGGGCAGGAGGCTCTGGCAGAACTTGAGCCCCATCTCCTCCAGCTCCCTGCTGCCGATCTGCAGACCCTGGGGTCAAGAGCACAGACAGGGGGAACACCATTAACTACAGCCCCAGGCTTCGTGAGGCCTACCCACGCGCACTTCAACGGCACAAATCAACACTCGTCAACATTCAGTCAGGGAGAAAAATATTTATTTACACAAGAAAACAGAGCTTTTAAGGCATGATGAACACCTGTTCATAAAAGGCAAAGTGCTTGAGGAAATCACCCATTCAATAAATAAATAAAAAACAAATACAAGGCCAGAAAAGTGTCTAGCTTTTTCAATTCAATGAAAAGCCCGATTACAACAGTCACCTTAAAGGAGCTTTCAATAATGGGCGTATCTCATAATTGAAGAGTGATATCCACTGTCTCTATATAGAATCTGAGAAGGACAAAACTGCCTTTTTTCTCCACAGTACATTATTATTTCTTCAGGACACTATTCAATATGGAAGAAAACATCCTCCTTTACAACAAAATGAAAGGGCAGAAGAAAAAAAAAAAAAGAAGTAATTTCAGTCACAGCCCGGGGAATGAAGATGGGGGGTTTAACGGATCTATCTCCTTTTCCTGATCTGCTAATTAACCTCCTCTCCTCTCACGTACAGCCCACACCTTCACAATACTGCCCCCCCCCCCTTACCCCCACCCCCCCACCCCCCCACCTCCCATCAGCGCATTAATCCGGGATTCTCTCAGCGTCACGGTGACTGCACGCGATTGGGCGGGAGTGGCTGCACCTGCTTGGCGAAGCGTGTCCTTGTCGCGCGCCTGTTGCCACGCTCTCCCGAGGCGGGTGGGGGGGGTTTCGGGGGGAGCGGCGGGGGGGGCGGTGGGGGCTGCCGTTTCCAGGTCTCGGACCGCCCGCTGCTCTGACGCGCGACCGTGCGAACTTCCTGCCGCGCTGCTCAGACCTGCCCGCCGTCGCCCGTGCTGGAGGACAGAACTCTCTGCTCCCGGTATATTTTTCAACCACGTTTCCTCTTTTATCTTTATGCTTTCATTCCTTTCACTTGCCTGTACTGGAGTGGCTCCATTAGCGTTCCTGCACAAAATGTCCCACTGACACAATGACCACATGACCAGAAAAGAACTCGCTGAGAGGACACTGTGCTAGGTAGCGCTGACAAAGGCCAGTACAGCGATACTCATTCATGAATCGGTACATGTAGTAATATATGAGTGTTTGCTAGTGCCTCTCATGTATACACCCAAGCATGCATACGCATGGTCCTAAGCACAAGTGATCTCTAGTCTAACATCCACCCTGAAGACTGATGCTGTGGGTTGGGAGATTTCTGAATAAATACTAAAATTCACGCACACCACGATACTTTTAACAGCCTTCGCTGGCGTCCGGCAGCTACCCGCATTCTAATCTCTCACACCGGCATGCCAAGCTGTGACTGGTGCTGCCCCTTCCTGTCTACAATGATTACAGCCTGCGCTCCAGCCAGACCTCTCCATTCAGCGTCCTCCCGCCTGCTGGCTGTCCGGTCCCATCAACCCCACCCCCCCCCCCCCCACCCCCCCCCAGATCTTCTGTGCCCTCGTACCCCGCGGAGCGACCTTCCTCTGTCAGTCAGGGAGGCAGGTTCACTAGGCGGTCGGCTCAAAACTCACCTTTTCAAATTACACCTCCATGTTTCAATTTAGCTCAGTGTTCCTGTCTAAAACAAAAAACCCTGCTCTCCCTTCATCTCACAGGCATCGAGTTCAAACACCTTGAACACGGATCGAACAGTTACACGGATTGTAACTGTGCCTGCCTCTCACTGTGTTTGCTTGCAACACGAAATGCACTCCTGTAATTTGCTGCGGCTAAAAGTGTCTTCTAAGTAACTAAATTCTGAACAGTAAATTTAAAAGCCCGCCGGCCTTCAAAGATGCTACAGTAACTCGTGTTCAGCGCTAGCGCACCTGCGTGCCACGCCGCTGCTCTTTCAGGTGGACCGTTCACTCATCACGTGGCTGACGCAGCCCTTCGCCTGGTGGGCCTGATTAACTCCGCCTAAATGTCACTGGCCGAGCGTTGGCCCAGTTAGCGGTTAGCGGGCTGCGCTAACGTACCCGACGCCGCCGCTCCGCTCCTTTCCTCGAAACCCGCTGCGGCCGGCGTATCGCGCGAGAGCCTCGCCCGTCACTCAGAGGGCAAGCGCCGTCGGCGTGACGACAGGACTCTCTCCGAGCCCCCTTTCAAAGAGAGAGCTATCTGCCGGCCGGTAATGGGTAATGTTAGCCAGGCTGCGCCGTAAAGTCAGGTCCATCAACGCGAGGCCTGAGCCGCCCGCAAAAATAAACAAGCACATCAGCGCCCTGTAACCCCGCCGGATTACGGCTCCCGTCGCCCCGGCCGCCGCGCGAACACTCGCCCCGCGCCGCGAACGGGAAACAGCAACTTAACCCCGTCAACACCAGAAACAGCGCTGCCGCGAGAAGACAAAAGCACTACGGTCCGCGAGAAATAGCCTGCGGACCCCTCCAACCTGTACCCGTTTGGTTCAGCTGAATTTTCTCTCTTTGTCTGAAACACAGTGATCTCGCTTCCTTACAGCATTGTGAGCGTCCAGGCTTTGCATTATTTAAGGGTTTTGGCAGACGACGTCGCCCCTACTTGTCTCACAGCTTATATTTACACACGCTAATCCGTCTTTGCACCTGGATGTTTACGGAGGGATATTTGCTTTCAGGTAACGAGTCTTGCTTGAGGGTTCAGCGTCAGTCCAGGGGGGGAATTAGAATCTAAAACTTTCTGGCTATGGGTCCAGTTTCATAGAAATGTGCCTTTGAGACTCAGAACGTTCCCTAGAGCTTAAGAACGAGTGCAATTGTGAGACTGTCATGAGTGTGAGAATGCAAGCTGGTGATTGAGATTGCACCCTAGTGCATTATGAAGCGACCCAGTGTTTAGAGTACACCCCAGAGAATGCACACTAGTGACTGAACATACCTTAACATGAGTGCTTAGGTGATTTTTGAATGTATGTTAGTGTTTGAGGATGCACCCCGAGTGGTAATTCGGGATAGCACCCCCTTGTATGAGGATTATGTCCTTGTGAGTGAGAAAGTGATTTAGGGTGTCGCTGACTCACTTGTGACGGGAGGGGTGACTTCCGTTAGACTGTGCACCACACAACACACTCGTGGGGAACTGGACCGCGAATCCGCGTTGTTTGCACACAGCCCGCAAGCAAACTTCACAACTCGAGAACGAACGTGGCATGAATCCTTCATCACAAGAGAAGCTTTTCCCACACTTCCATTCCCCAGGAATTAATCATCCCGACATTTTTCAGTTTTAACCCTTTACGCGCGCTCAAAGAGGCAGAGACTCAAACACTGAGCACACCACACAAAGAGAAACACTCAGCAATGCCGCTCATAAGCGGGCAGTAAATCGATCAGCGCGTGAGCTTCATATAATAAATGCCTTTTTAAGGCGGAATGGTACGTTCTGTGGCCGTACACCCCGCTGGCGCTCTCACCGAAACGGCGTGTGAGTTCGAGCCGCTCTCGAGGCGCTCTGCTGCTTCCCGGCGACACTCCAGCCGCGTTTCGCCCCGACGCCGTTCGTCATTTACGGGGAAAAGAATTACGACCCGGCGACACCGAACTTCACAGTCTGGATAAACCCCATAAAACAAGGCCTGAGTAAACGGTGTCTCTGATCTGCTCCGGCGTCACCTGCGCCCACGCTCTCCACATCACAGTACGGGGGGGGGGGGGGGGGGGGGGGGGGGGGGGGGGGGGGGCACTGTGCTCGACTTCAAATAACTAAATTTTATGCCAAATTGAAAATGGTTCCATTAAGAACAGAGAGTTTGAGGGTGTATCTTTGACTTTGCTGTTCGCCGAGCCTTCGGAGGTCACGGCTAAAAGGAGAACTAGCTGCAGGCAACGCGAGGCTCTTCTACCGCGTTACTTACCGCTGACTGGCAGCCACTAAAGCAACCCGACGGCCCCCTTCTCTCAAATCTGACACCTGCCACAATTAACCACCACCATCAAAAATGGATTTGACGCCAAGATTAAACAAAGTGTCAAAAACGGAAGATCAGAAAATGAAGCGCTGCGGATGTGCCAAGCGCCCGAGCCCTGTGTGCGGGATGGGCTTCTCCGCGGCCCCGCCGCCGTAACTGGAGAGGGGTGCCACGCGGCTTTTCGAGCGGCGGCCCGCCTGGGCAGACTTAAAAATTCATCAGGCGGGCATGAAGGTGCCACAGCTTTGGGCTTTGATGAAGATCTTAATTAACTCCCAGCCAAGCGCGCCCCGTCCCCCGGCTCGCTGTGACTGAGCGAACCCCCGCCGGAGAGAACCGGTCTCCGCCCCCCCCCCCCCCCCCCCCCTCTCGGGCCGGAGTGTCCCCGCTCGGTAAACGTTAGCGCTGCAGAGCGTATTCCGGAAAGGTGGTTTACTCACCGCTACTGTTCACTGCTCTCTTTCCAACTCAAAATGGACGCCGGTGACACTGGAAACCGTGCAGAATGCGCACAGGCTGGTATTAACACTAAACATTTTCTTTTTCTAAAAATATAATTTGAAACAGAAGCTATACCATGAACGGTAGAAGTGACCTGCGGCTGTCGTTAGCGCAGCTGCTAACCAGAAGGCTTTGATTCCATAGCGCTGCGCTACTGCCAGTTTACCAGGTCTGTCCAGACATTTCAGAAACTATGCATCCCTGCAAAATGGACAGTATTTCAAATCATGTAATCTAAGTCACTAAAGACAGCTTTAGTCAAATAAATAGATAGATAAATAAATAAATAAATAAATAAAGAATGTCAGCTCAGCATGTCTTTAATAGCCTGGTAGGTTATGAGCAACAGCACAGCTGGATTTTCATTGCCCTGTATGTAGGAACGCTGTCAGCGATCCACCGCACAGCGTGACCTTAATTGCGAGGTGCACAGGTGGGTTATGGGGGATCCGCCTCACAGCAGGGCCTCAACGGCTCCTCCTGCAGGTAGGATGTCAGAAATTCACACCGCTGGCTGCTGCATTTAAGAACACAATTAATGTTACAATTAACAAAAAACCTTCAGTCAAATACGGATCAGGCAAACTATTCTTGGCAAAGCGTTCTTCTTTTATCGTGACCATGTCTGACCCGTTACCTCATTTCACTTCTCGAGCGAAATCATTTTAGTTACAGCAAGAATCAAAACTGCTTGAAGTTCAGGCCAAGTACTCTTTGTTCTAATCCATAGGCGCTCCATCCATCTGAATTCACTCTTATAATGAAAATATTTAATTTCGAGTGCACAAGGGGACCGTGACGAGACGACATCAGATAAAGATAAATGTTGTTTTTAGTTAAAATGTCACGCCGGTCTCGGTTGAAAAGAGCGGCTTGTGGTTTAAAGGTAAAATCCCTGTTTGTAAGGTAAGCCCTCAGTTTGCCTGTAAATCCTCCGCTGTGTTGGTCACCTCTCCCCACTGGGAGGCGCTGTCTCCGCCGCTCGCTCGTTAGCTTACAGAGAGGCCCTCGGTCCGGGTCTTTGCTTCGGTGTGAAAGTGCACATAACCTCCCTCGGGAAAGGACCGCCC
Organism: Anguilla anguilla; assembly: GCF_013347855.1. Taxonomy (NCBI): domain Eukaryota; kingdom Metazoa; phylum Chordata; class Actinopteri; order Anguilliformes; family Anguillidae; genus Anguilla; species Anguilla anguilla. Next base: position 10,801,377 of record NC_049216.1, read on the forward strand.
TACTGAAGCTGAGGTCATAGGCACACTGTGTCATCACTACATGAACCAATCACAGGACCGGCTGGACTGCAGAGTCCTCGGATTGGTTCCTACTAGTTCTGGACTGTCAGCATCATGGAATTAATAGAGTCTCTTTCTCACCACGTTTTTCTGATATTTGACATCAAAGTATCAAAGACGTACGCATTCTCTTCGTAGGTTAAACTTCAGAATCAAAGCTCACTAATAATGAAAGAAATCCATGCTCAAAGTCTAACTTTACATCTTTATCAACTTTATCATCTACATCAATGTCCTTTAAAGTGGATTGCTCTGACACATTGATTTCCTTTCTTCTTTTTCCTGTTTTTTTTCTTTCCTTTTAACTCAGAATTAAGATAAAACTGCTAAAAATGAATATCACCCCAGCACGTTTCTTACGCAATCCTCTTCTCATCGAGAACATCACATTGCAAACACCCTACGAAGTTGTGAAATTGTTGCCTCTGGTGTTGTGATAAACTTGTCCTACATTCTCATATGACAAAGCATTTGAGAATCTTTCGATACTAAAATTCTCCCGTTCCAGTGAAAGCAAGTCTGGAACCTCACCCCCTCACCCTTCAGTTAAGCGATGTTTTCTCCAATTAGAATCAGTCCGCGCGGTTAAGGTTAATCGCTCAGTGCCAGAGGTGTTAATCAGACAGCACGCAGAGAGGTGTCTCAGGTGTATGTTAAACAAAATACCAAATGTCATTTATTTTACTTCATTAAATATCTCAAAATCATATTAATCGCGACATAATTTAGGACGGTAAATGAATGATTCATTATCTCCTGTCTGTCAGCTGCAGTCTCTCCTTGACGGAACGGTTCCTCTGGTCCTGGCGCGCTGATCTGAGATCTGGGATTTTAAAGGCGCAGTGTCTCCCTCTGCTCTATGCACAGGCCGTTATTCTGGCGCGCTGATCTGAGATCTGGGGTTTTAAAGGCGCAGTGTCTCCCTCTGCTCTATGCACAGGCCGTTATTCTGGCGCGCTGATCTGAGATCTGGGATTTTAAAGGCGCAGTGTCTCCCTCTGCTCTATGCACAGGCCGTTATTCTGGCGCGCTGATCTGAGATCTGGGGTTTTAAAGGCGCAGCGTCTCCTCTCCTCTGTCCGCTGGCCTGGCTGAGCTGCACAGGCGGTTATTCCCCATGCTCGATGACCGCTCGCTCGCCAGCAGGAGACGTCGTCGTGGGAGAAACAGAGACGTGGCTGCTGAACGCTGCCAGCCCCGTTTCGAGCTTTCACGTGGCAGTGTAGTATAATGGGTAAGGAGCTGGTCTTGTAACCTAAAGGTCACAGGTTCGATTCCCAGGTAAGACATTGCCGTTGCACCCTTGAGCATGGTACTTAATCTGCATTGCTTCCGTATATATCCAGCTGGATATATACTGAAGCAATGCAATGCACATTTACATTGTAAAAAGTAACTCTGGATAAGAGTATCTGCTAAATGCCTGTAATGTAATGTAATGTTTCACTGGAAGCTACTCTGGATGTTTCTCTGGAGGTCTCTGGGGCTTCATTCTGCAGTTAAGACCCAAACTTGGGTGCCCCGCCCCAGGTGAGGCTCCACCCCGTTTTCCTCTGTAGTCTGTACCATATCAGTGTTATCAGTTATTAGATATATACTCTGGGCCCTAGTCATAACCCTGTCCGAAGCCATCCTGGTCAGTAGCAGACAAGGGCTGTGTGACTGGGTCTGGAGGCCAGAGAGTTAAATCTTCCAGGTCTGACCTGGCATGGTTCATTCAGTGGAAGAGTGGCATAACCGCCTCTGCTGCTGAACAGCGAAACACACTTTAGGCCCGGGGCCAATGTCCCGGGATCACATATACTTAAGACAGACTGAAATAAATATGGCTAGCCTCAAAAGTCTCTCAGCCGTGAGCCAGTGTAGCCCATGGGGATGTAGCTGTCAGAGGACAGCACTTACGTTCAGACGGCTGCATGTTCAAATCCGGGGAGAGGCACAGCTGTGTTAACCTTGAGAATGTTTAACCACAGGGATTGCAGCTATCTGACCCAGCGGGCTGTAGGTGTTAAGAGAAATGAATTTATGCTCATAAGGTTGCAGGTTCAATTCCTAAGAGGGGCACAGCTGTACGTACTGACCTTATGCACAGTACAGCGGTACCCGTCAGTATTATACAGTTATATAATGAGCACTCTTTAAAAAATACATTAATTCTATGCCGCTCTGGATAAGGGTAATGACTAAACGGATTATGATGGACCAGTCGAACGTGTTCTACTGCTCTATGGAAAAAAGACAGTGTTCAGGATACCTAATTAAAGCATTTCATGCTCATTCATCCGTTTTCACTTGCGTATCCTTGGAAAAAAAAGGTGTGGGAAAAAAAGAGCAGATTTTGTTTCGTTGGGGGAACCTCAGCACACGTTCCTTCCTCCTTCCGGAACCGCGCAGAGGAGGCGATGAGCAGCGATATGCTTGTGACGCTAATGAGCTTTCTTTGAAGTGTGCCTCCTTTCGGCAGGGAGAGTCTCCCCGCGCGCGGAGTTGCCCCGGCTCCTTCCTTCGACAGCGAGCCGCGGAGGGGACGGCAGCGGAGGGCGGCCCTGAACCTTCACCGTCCGCCGCGTGCTTCTGACGGGCCGCGCGGAGCGGCGTTCCTCCCGCGTCCGATCTGCGGTAACCTCTTCAATTTCGCACTCGCGCGGATAAACACCGCGTTCAGTGCCGGATACCGGCAACAGCCCTTAGATCTTTTTCTTTGAAATGGCAAAGATTGTCCCATTTTTTATTTTTTTTTTGTCTTCCGCAACTCAGTCAGCATTTACTAAGAACCAATATGGTCGTTTGATGCCTTCTGCGTTCCAGACTACAAATTTCACTACCATAGACGTGTGGAGTATGCAAACAAAACTGGCGAATGATAAAAATGCCAGCCGGATATGCGGGGCACGACCGCAGTTAAAATGATCCACTGTGAAGGCCCTTCTGCGGCTTTATTTCTACGCAGTGACAGCAGACGTGATTTAGAAGCCCTGTCGGCAGAGCCTTCAACAGCCGTAACGCATTTAAACAAACTGCTCCGCCCAATGACACCAGATCTGATTGGTCGACCGTCCGAGGGTCCAATCAAGCCGCCTGGTCCCCGGCCAAGTTTGCCAGCCAATCGCACGTCACGTGGTGGCGGCAAATTGGCCCGAATTAGCAGCGAATTAGCAGCGGGTTTGAGCCAGACGCCGGGCAGATTAGAGCCGGGGAGCGGGCGATTGGACCGCCCCGTGCGGCTCGCTGGTCTGTCAGGCCCCCGACACAGCGTGAGAAGATTAGCCCAGACCTTTTTAATCAAAGGAACCCGAAAGTGCGCGCACCCAACATCTGGCCACCCACCTGGTCGCGGGCGGCCCCCGTTAATCAAACCCACGGTGTTCTGATCCGGCAAGTCCGCACCGGCTCTGAGCCGACGTGTCTGAAGTAGCGTATCAGGTCTCCCCGTAGCCGGTTAGCCGTTCCGCATCACGGACACTGCGTCTCCACTCGAATATACAGATCAGCTTTCCATTAACGGCGCAATCAGATCTAATTATGTAAGCCAGCTGGCCCGGAAAACCACAAGCTCCCAGGATCAAGGGATAGTAAACTCCAGCATGGACCGAGCAGTCGAAAGCCTCTCAAATGCTAAATGCATTGGAAGAGCTTGCATCGCTCACGTGATTGGCCACCAAAGAATAACGGGTTAAAGTACACGAGAAATGGCAATATATATATACTGCCTGAAGCGTCCATGTTTGCGGAACAGCGATGGTACAACCAAGGCTCCCCCATTGGAGGGCACCACCATGCGACAAAAGGTCGAGATTGTTTTCTTGCTAAGCACGTCGTCTGACAGCCGGAATTGCCCGCAGGGTCAGTTTAATGTCCGCTTCGCTGTCGCGACGAAAAAAAGAGGGTTTCTGTGAAAACGAAATGAACCACTGCACGGGGAAGAGGGAATAACCCGAGTGCAAGGTAATTAGCGCCAGTGTTCAGTGGGAATGATCTATATTACGGGAGAGTGTAACAGGGAACCAGAGGGGCACACTGGACTGCACTCTGGCGGCCTCATTAGACAGAGGACACAAACAGAGAAGGAGGGATTTGGGGAGGAGGGAAGAAAGGGAGACTACACGAGAAAGAAAGAGAGAAAAATACCAACCTTTCACAAAACCAAATAAATGGGCAAACAAATAGGGAAGGGCAGGTTTCACATATGAGGGGAGGGGGACAGCACTGTTTCTGTTCATTCGTGCTTCTCCTTATCTTTCTTATTTGGCCGTATATCAGATTCATCGCTGAGCACGAAGCCCATCTGCACGCTCACAGATCCCCCCCCACCCCCCACCCCCACTCCCCCCACGCAGCCTGGATCCGCACCATCCCTAAAACATGGCGTTTCAAAATTCAGCATCTTATATAAACGCAATTAATAATGCAGAACTAAAGTCCTGTTGCGCTGCCAACCGTCCTGATTCGCACGGTTCCTGTTGGGCTTTGGACAGCTCTCCGGCTCTGTGCTACAGCGGCTGCTACATTTATAAAGAGCTCCGCGCGGCTTCTCAGCGCTGCTACAGCCTCGTCCGCATTTATAAGGAGCTTTGCGAGGCAGCTCAAGGCTGAACCGGCTCCAGGAACGCCAGCATGACTGTGGGGAATGTTTGAGCAGCTGTGGTCTGTTAGCATGGATTTTCATTGTGGAGTATTAGCACAGAGAGTCACTCCGGTCTGTTCGAATGGACTGCCGTTGCGGTCTTTTAGCACGGATTGTCATTGTGGTCTGTTAGCACGAACTGTCGTCATGGTACGTTAGCATGGATTGTCATCGTGGTACATTAGCACGGATTGTCATCGCGGTACGTGTGAGTGGTTTGCGGACAGTGCCTTGAACCCTCGAAGCCTCACAGCCCATCGTCTCCGGTACCTTGTAGACGCCCTGGTCGCAGCCGTTGTAGGTGCTCTCCATCGTGTAGCTGCGCATCACGCCCATCTCGCGCCACACCACCACCCGCGCCGTCGACGCGCGCGACTTCTCCACCAGGTAGCTGCAGCTGTTGAAGGAGAACGCCGGGGCGATCCGGTCCAGCGTTTTCGGGATGGTCTTCCGGGCGAAATAACACAAACATGGAAATGTTTAAACCCACACATTATGCTATCGTTTTCAAGATTGACCCTATGCGCGGGAAGCTGAATGTTCTAACGGAAACTCTGCAGGCTTTTAATGTTTCCCCCTGCAGCAATCAGAATGTAGGTGCACACAGCATTCCTAAATTCAGCCGGTACCCTGCAGAAGGAACTGGAGATCCTTCATTGGAGTGTGAAACAGCTCCATGGCTGAGGGGAGTGGCCAAACTGACTAATGTAATGCGATGATTAGTTAAGTTGAGCACTTAAATAACAATTAAGCTACAATTCATCATTTGGACCACAACCTTCCAAGAATACACTCCCACATACTTTTGCATTAAGCTTCAATATTCCTATGAGTCACTGCAGTGTTGTTACTTTAAATGCACGTAGGCAAGTGCAGGGGAAATTGACACTTTGATATATATATATTTTGGCTGGCTGATTACAGTGTGATGTGGCTAACTGTTTCAGCTGACTGGTTAACTGTATTATTTAGTCGCTGGAGGTATCCCATACCTTAGCAATGCCCTTTATAACAACCCGAGTGCCGTTATTTAAGCCAGATCAACAGTGCATGACCAGAAATGAATGCTACACCAAAGGATTATGAAGGGATATTCAATCAGGGGTGTCAGCAGGAGGTGTTGTGTATGCAGTAAAGATTTTGTCAATGCAGATTTAAAACCAGAATGCTGTGGTGCTGGGCTTAAACGACTGTGTTTCCGAGGTCAGGTTCTCTTTTCTCTGAGACGAGCCCTGCATTTTGGCTGGAGCCCTGTGTTTTGACTGGAGGCCTGCGTTTTGGCTGGAGCCCTGTGTTTGGACTGGAGGCCTGTGTTTTGGCTGGAGCCCTGTGTTTTGGCTGGAGCCCTGTGTTTTGGCTGGTCAGTTACCCTGTGTCCGGGATCCTCCTTCAGCGCGGAGGTGTTGACCGTAGACCCCGCCTGCCAGAGAGTCTCCTTCACGCTGCAGCCGTACAGGAAGACGTTCTTCTTCCGAGAGTGGCCGTGGTAATCGCAGAACACCTTCGGGAGAGCAACAGCCTCTCTCAGACCTTTTCATTTTTCAGAATCCCCCCCTCCAACCTTGCCCCCCCTCCCCCCCATCCCCAATTCCTCTCCACTAACCGCCATGTCGCCTGCGTGCTCAGGCACGCTCGGTGCACTCATGTAGGAACCAATGGCTATTTCACGCTCTGCGGGCCCCGTTGTGCTACGAGAGCGCCAGGGCAAATCGATTGAGTCGCGCACCTACATTAAGCTACATTACCTTTACAACCATTTCGCAGATGCTTTTATATCCGCAGTGACTCACAAAAGTCAGGAACATCACTGCTGGTCGCAAGTACACAAAAGTGTGACATCACCCAGAAGGCTCTCAAGGCCCACTCATAATCAGTGTGAGTAAAGTTAACTGAACAAACCAACAATTAGCATATCAGCAGCAGATACCCAGCATGCATCTGCTCCCTTCATTGAGCGAAGCCATTACAGCAGTAACTAGAGGAACCCTGCAGCCACTGCAGGCTCTCCGCTCGTACAGTAGCTGACTAATGGCACGGCTCAGGCTTCACACGCTACAGCGGGGCCCTTCTCAAAGCGTCGGACCGCAGAAAGGACGTCTGGCGTCGAATGAAGAGCTCTTAAACTGCAGGCTAATTAATCTTTCAGCCGGGAAAGGAAAGTGTCGTGGTTCTTTTTTTTTTTTTTTGCGAGATTACGAGAGACCGCGTATTTACAGAAGCCCTAATAACAAGGGCAGCTCGCCGGAAGGTGACGCTAATTGGATTCTCCGTGCGAGGGGCCGCGTCAAGACTTTCCGGTTTTTACAAAAGGAGAATGAAAAGACTGAAACGTTAATTATGTTTAATTCCCAACATTTGCTACGCGATTACACTCGAAGTCCGGCGACGGCACCGCTCCGCCGGCGTAACTGCGCAGGTACGCCGCAATTAACGCGACGGATGAATTACGGTTCGACTCGTTCATACGTCTGGCTAATTGCATCAAGCCATTACGACTTGACAAACGCGCGCGCGCTCCTCTTTGGGCATGTCAAAACACTGATTAAACAGACGTTCGCAGCGTGCCTTTCCGCTAGGATTCGTACCGTAGCGTAGCATGGCTTCTCATTCCCATACTCAGTCACAGCGCATGGCATTTCAGAGACATATATTTAAAAAAAAAAAAAAAAACAGTAACCAATCCTTTGGCGCTAAAAGCATTTTTATGAATCTTAAAATAAAAATGACATCACTGCTCCCTTGATAAGCCTCTAAATGAGTCTCATGAATGTGGCAGTCTTAGCTTTGCGTGCCAAAATGACTTTACTTCTCTTGTTTAGGAATGGGACCTAAACTTTCCACCCAAAAAAGTAATTCAATGTGACATATGTCATAGCCAATGACAGGAGTGAAACACAACCTCATTTGCTTAGTAGACACCCTTGTAAATTGCAGTCGACACACCATCATCAAGCATTTTAACAGCACAGGTGGATATTTAGTGCACTGATTCAGGTTGATTTTCCAGGCATATAACAATAGTCTAAAATGCTGAAATGGGGGACCAAAGCTTTCCTTTCCTCACTGAATTACAAAATGAAGCATTGGCTTACTGGTGGAAAACGGGGTCGCATTCAAAAGGCGGAACATTAGAATCCATTCACACAGTGCATTATGGGACCCCATCACGCTCTGTGTTAAAGGGTTCTGAAGTGTTCCAGACCCCAACTCCCATCAGCCCCTTTCTGAGATGTAATGTGGTAAGCAGTGCTGCAGGTGGCTTACCAGAGGGGTGCGGCCCAAGCTTTGGAGGTAGTAGAGGAGGCCCTTGCAGTGGAATATGGTGGGGCTGAGGGCGGGGTCAGGCCTGATCCACTGCCTGTTCAGGTCCTCCCCATTCAGGGAGCAGCGGAGCCTGGGACAGAGAGCAGGAGAGGAATGAGTCCTGAAGAAAGACCCCTGGAAATGTGCACACAGACACGCACACGAACACGCACACACACACACGCACACACAAACACACACACACGCACACGCACACAAACACACGCTCACACAAACACACACACGCGCACACACACACACACGCTCGCACAAACACACACACGCACGCGCACGCACGCACGCACACACAAACACACACACACGCACACGCACACAAACACACGCTCACACAAACACGCACACACACACACTCATACAAACACACACACACGCTCACACAAACACACACACGCTCACACAAACACACACACACGCTCATACAAACACGCACACGCACACAAACACACGCTCACACAAACACGCACACACACACACTCATACAAACACACACACACGCACACACACACGCTCACACAAACACACACGCGCGCACACGCACACACACACGCTCGCACAAACACACGCGCACACACACACGCACACGCACGCACGCACACACACGCTCACACAAACACACACACGCCCGCACACACACACACACGCTCGCACAAACACACACACGCACGCACGCGCACGCACGCACGCACACATACACGCAAACACACGCACACACACACGCATGTACGCGCACGCACACGCACACACACACGCATGCACGCGCACGCACACACACGTGTACACACACACACAGGTTGAATCCCAAAAGGCTTTTAGACTTTTAAAACTTCATAGGGGGGAAAAAAGAAGTTTAACTAAGAAAATTACCAAGAAACTACCAGCCCCTGAATTCAATAAAATCACTAACTTCACTAAAATACTGCACCATCCAATCAAAACAAAACAAACACTCCCAGATTAATCAGGCTCCGTATTACAATAAAGTGACCCCTGGACTCAATCAAAGCTGGCGAGCCTCCTGAAGGGGAAAAAACAACTTTGTTTGTTCTGCAGAAGCAGATTAATCTGGCGCAGCTCTGTTTGTGTGAGTGAGCCCGCGTGCACGTGTGCATTTCGCCCGTGCTTTCCCTTAAGGCTGCTCTCTGGATCAGACTGAATCCCCGGCCTTCATTCTAAAAGGAAAACACCAGTGATGTGATAAAAGAAGAGTTACAAAAGAGGGTGAGACACACACACGAGCGCACACACACATGCACATGTGCAGACACACATGCACGCACACGCACGCATACACACACACGCACACGCACACATCTGCGGTTGTTAATGGCCAAAAAGATCAGAACAGACAAGCAAATCACACTCCGTGGGACTGGAGAGGACGGGGGACGTATTCTACGGAGGGTGGTTCACAGCTGGATCGTCTTCATGCACATTTTTCTCGGCTGAGCGGAGGGCGGATCCAACCCGGGCTCAACCCCAGCGCCCGGTAAATATTTGATGATCTAGAAAGCCTTGCTGCAAATGGCACCAGTGTAATGCATTTCTTTTTTGGTTTAAAGAATTTTAAGCACAATTTTGTTCTTGGTAGCAATGTTTCCTGAAAGCTTTCTGACAACGGTTCAGAGCCGCACAGAGTTTGGCTTCCAGACACACGTCGACAGAACGATTCTTCTCCTGACAGGAAATTGCATTTCCGTCATCCGGCGGAACACCATTGAACACCGCAAACAAACCGATGGCAGGCTAATCTATCCCCATTCACCTAGATTACACCCTACAGCCTAGATTACGCCCGACAAGAAAGCACCGATGGAGTCGTCAAACAGCATAAAAACCGAAAACAAACACCTTCTTCTCCTTCCTCGCGCTACATCAAACGCATCGCTTCTTCCGGAAACATCTTTTCCCGCAGCACACTGGCAGGTAGGGCCGCCCCCTCAGCCCGGCTCCATAAATCGCATTAGTTACATTCGCCGTTTCCTCTTAAATCTGTCAGGTGCACTAAAGCTCAACAGCAAATTTCATACAGCGCTCACAGTATCTTTAGTTTATTGTCTGACAGGCAGCTGGTGTGGTGTGGGTTCCAGTTTTAGAGGGAGCTGGTGTGGTGTGGGTTCCAGTTTTAGAGGGAGCTGGTGTGGTGTGGGCTCCAGTTTTAGAGGGAGCTGGTGTGGTGTGGGCTCCAGTCTTAGAGGGAGCTGGTGTGGTGTGGGTTCCAGTTTTAGAGGGAGCTGGTGTGGTGTGGGTTCCAGTTTTAGAGGGAGCTGGTGTGGTGTGGGCTCCAGTTTTAGAGGGAGCTGGTGTGGTGTGGGCTCCAGTCTTAGAGGGAGCTGGTGTGGTGTGGGTTCCAGTTTTAGAGGGAGCTGGTGTGGTGTGGGTTCCAGTTTTAGAGGGAGCTGGTGTGGTGTGGGCTCCAGTTTTAGAGGGAGCTGGTGTGGTGTGGGCTCCAGTCTTAGAGGGAGCTGGTGTGGTGTGGGTTCCAGTTTTAGAGGGAGCTGGTGTGGTGTGGGTTCCAGTTTTAGAGGGAGCTGGTGTGGTGTGGGCTCCAGTTTTAGAGGGAGCTGGTGTGGTGTGGGCTCCAGTCTTAGAGGGAGCTGGTATGGTGTGGGTTCCAGTCTTAGAGGGAGCTGGTGTGGTGTGGGCTCCAGTCTTAGAGGGAGCTGGTGTGGTGTGGGCTCCAGTTTTAGAGGGAGCTGGTGTGGTGTGAGCTCCAGTCTTAGAGGGAGCTGGTGTGGTGTGGGCTCCAGTTTTAGAGGGAGCTGGTGTGGTGTGAGCTCCAGTCTTAGAGGGAGCTGGTGTGGTGTGGGTTCCACCACAGGGGGCAGTCGGTAGGGTGTGGGTTCCAGTGCTGGAAGCTGCCGATATGGTGTGGGGTCCAGTGCTAGAAGCAGCCAGGACGGTGTGGGTTTTGCCACTGTGGACAGCCGGTGTGGTGTGGGCTCCAGTCTTAGAGGGAGCTGGTGTGGTGTGGGCTCCAGTCTTAGAGGGAGCTGGTGTGGTGTGAGCTCCAGTCTTAGAGGGAGCTGGTGTGGTGTGGGCTCCAGTCTTAGAGGGAGCTGGTGTGGTGTGGGCTCCAGTCTTAGAGGGAGCTGGTATGGTGTGGGTTCCAGTCTTAGAGGGAGCTGGTGTGGTGTGGGCTACAGTCTAAGAGGGAGCTGGTGTGGTGTGGGCTCCAGTCTTAGAGGGAGCTGGTGTGGTGTGGGCTCTAGTCTTAGAGGGTGCTGGTGTGGTGTGGGCTCCAGTGCTGGCACAGAACAGCGCTGATCGCTGGAAGCATGGAGTCTCATGGCCAAAAAAAACAGGAACTGAAGCTGCTGAGTTGAAGAGCGCACTGGCGTGAGGATGGGGGAGATGATGCCTGCTGGCTGGCGCTTCTGTGCCATGCTGCGCTGCCAGGCTCTGGTGAGGGAGCCAGGGGGGCATGGCAGCCTCCTGACTGCTGAGAGACACACAGGCGCTCGGCCGGGTTCATATGACTCAGCTCCTAATCCTCACATCCAGGGGTTCATATGATTCAGCTCCTTATCCTCACATCCACGGGTTCATATGACTCAGCTCCTCATCCTCACATTCAGGGGTTCATATGACTCAGCTCCTAATCCTCACATCCAGGGGTTCATATGACTCAGCTCCTCATCCTCACATTCAGGGGTTCATATGACTCAGCTCCTCATCCTCACATTCAGGGGTTCATACGACTCAGCTCCTAATCCTCACATGCAGGGGTTCATATGACTCAGCTCCTAATCCTCACATCCAGGGGTTCATATGACTCAGCTCCTCCCTCACATCCAGGGGTTCATATGACTCAGCTCCTAATCCTCACATCCAGGGGTTCATATGACTCAGCTCCTCCCTCACATCCAGGGGTTCATACGACTTAGCTCCTTATCCTCACATCCAGGGCCCGGGATCATAAGAGGGTGTGTGTGTACGTGCGCACACGTGTGCATGTGCGAGTGTGATATAATTCACATTTTCCTCAAGGGCAATACCAGCATCAGAGAAAGGAGCCAGTTCTGGCCTCATTTCCAGCCTTTTAATGATAAATCAACAGAGAATAAACTGGCGAGGAAGAAGCCAATGAAATAAAGAGTCCCCAAAGCACAGCATCTGTAGCTCAGTGAATGCACACACAGTGATATACGGCAACATCAGCAACAGCAAATTATGGCTTTACCACACGATCTGACATGCATTTGACGCCTGAGCCACAATATCATTTAAGAGTGACATCCAGGAAGATGGGAGGTTTTTTTTGTTGTTGTTTACAGCACATAAAAACTGGCTAAAACAGGCGAGCAGGGCTGGGCATCCCGTAGGTGTAGCCAAACCGCCAAAGCCAAGTGTTTTGCATGCATATGGACAGCTGGTGCAGTGGCTGGGTGGTTTCCCTCTGGCCTCTCAGAGTGTAATGAGCGAACAGGGAGGCCAGGTTGTAAACAGCACTCCTCGTTCCTGGGGATTTTTGATCTGCTGGCCTGGAGTCTGCTCGCGTGCGGACAGCCAGGAGGGGCGGGAGCGGCAGGCCTCGCTGCAGAGCGGAGCGGTCCAACGTGGTGCAGGAGCGCGGTCTCACGCTACAGCAGGGGAGTCTCACTGCAGCACAGCAAAGCTGACTCAGTATGGTACAGCAGTGCAGTCTCACTGCAGCACAGCAAAGCTGACTCAGTATGGTACAGCAGCGGAGTCTCACTTCAGCACAGCAAAGCTGACTCAGTATGGTACAGCACTGCAGTCTCACTTCAGTACAGAAAAGCTGACTCAGCATGGTACAGCACTGCAGTCTCACTTCAGTACAGCAAAGCTGACTCAGCATGGTACAGCAGTGCAGTCTCACTTCAGTACAGCAAAGCTGACTCAGCATGGTACAGCAGTGCAGTCTCACTGCAGCACAGCAAAGCTGACTCAATGTGGTACAGCAGTGCAGTCTCACTGCAGCACAGCAAATCTGACTCAATGTGGTACAGCAGTGCGGTCTCACTGCAGCACAGCAAAGCTGACTCAGTATGGTACAGCAGTGCGGTCTCACTGCAGCACAGCAAAGCTGACTCAGCATGGCACAGCAGTGCAGTCTCACTTCAGCACAGTGTGGTTCAGCAGCACAGTCTCACTTCAGCACAGTGTGGTACAGCAGCATAGTCTCACTGCAGCACAGCAAAGCTGAGTCAGCATGGCACAGCAGTGCAGTCTCACTTCAGCACAGTGTGGTTCAGCAGCACAGTCTCACTTCAGCACAGTGTGGTACAGCAGCATAGTCTCACTGCAGCACAGCAAAGCTGAGTCAGTGTGGTACAGCAGTGCTATGTTATTATAGACAGTGCAGTACAGCTGCACGGTCTCACATGGATACAGGCAGTGATGTGTCAGTTGAGGACACTGAGGCAGTCTCACAGTGTCACAGCTGCATCGTCTCAGAGAGGTGAAAGGGCACTCTTTCAGCGTCGCCGTGCAACAGGGCAGTCTCAGCCCGAAAAGCGCCGGTGTCTCCGCGGGACCAGACGCAGCCCAAAGGGGGCGTCCGTCGGCACTTCCCAGCGCGCCGTCCCAAACCTGGGCGGTCCCAGGGCGGCGGTTACCGCCCTTTAAAAACGCGCTTTAAACGGGCGGGCCGGGAGGGATCGATAAGAAGCCGGCCGGCCGTGTCGAGCCTTCTCATTTCACACCGCTCAAAGCCGTTACCGTGGGAACACGGCGGAACACCACGCCGCGTAACGAGGAGAAAAGGGCGCTCCGATCTTCCCCCGCCGCCGATCGGCCCGGCAGCGCGGGGCGACCGTACCGGAATGCCAAATTCGCTCCCGCGGAATCCCGTCGAGCCCCCGAGCCCCCCGAGCTGGCCGCTCCCCCGAGGTTTCCGCGGAAACGAACCCGCGCGTTTGACGCTTCTGTTTGATAACGCGGCGGCACTCAGTCCTGCTGACAAACACCTCGATCCCTTTCTCATTAGGGCTGGCGCTCCAGCCGCGGGGATAAACCGGTGTCGGGGCGGGTCTCCGACTTTCGGGGGCGACGGGATTTCGGAATTATCGAAAACGTATTTGTTCGGCTGTCTGAGCCCGGCGAACTCGACGCCCACTTTTGCGTCCTTCCGTGGGCTGAGCGGTCCACCTGCTGATTGATTGCACGGCGCTGGCAGGCAGTTCAATTCCCCCCCCTCCCTGCCCCCCCCACCCACCCGACGGCGGCCGGACACAGAGACAGAATAGCTTTCCTGGCCTGGCCTAATGGGGTCACACCCCGGTTCCCCCCCGCACATCTCCATCGCCGGCCTGGCTTCCTGCAACGGGGGGCACTTAACGAGACGGCACGCGCCAGGCGTACCGATCTGGCAACCCGAGGCGCGGCGGAGAATCCGCGCAGCTGTATCGCGCTTGGTTTTTGATGTATTTACACACGCTTTTACTTTCAGTTTTAATGGTGGCGAAAGCAAAGGAAATAACCCAGTGAGCGCTAAGACACCAGCGGCTCAGGGGCAGCCACGGAGCGGCCTGTAAGAGTCTCGGTCACGTGACCGTCGGTTACGGCCGGGCGCTCATCCAGAGACGGTTCGGAGACCGCGGTGGGGGGCGCCTTTTAGGGAAAGAGAAGCCTTTCTCCGCCACGCGAGCGCTAACCCCCCCCCCCCCCCCAGGAGGAGCCGCGGTCTGACGCATGTCTCTTGGCGGTTTAAAAATAGCCCGCGTGTTCACCCAGCCGTACTTGTGTGCGCTGATGGCCGCGGCGGGGAGGCGGGACCCTTTCTGTCTAATTAAAGACGACGCTGGCGTGACGCTGCGCCTAGTTCGGCAGGGGCGGCGATAATCCGTCGCTCCGGCTGAGAGCGTGGCGCGGGGACGACGGCCTCCGACGCCCTCGTTCGGCTCGGAGTGACAGAAGCCCCCGCCGCGCAAAATCCACAAAAATGCCAAAAAAAACATTGATAAAATAAATACACAAAGGAGTGGGGTCAGGGTGAAATGTAAGTGCAGAGGATAATGCAAAAAGACAAGCGGAGGGTGACCTTTAACGCCAGCGGCACAACAGCCGAACACGTCACCGCACAATTGTCCGTTGAGAGCAAGAAGACGCTGTTTTAGATCGCTGATTACAATCGCAGCTCCAAATCCAGGCTGAAGTGGGTGAAACTCATCTGATCTCCATGCAGAGTCACTCAAAATTCTGAGCGAGGATCACGCTCGCCCAAACGCTGGGGATGCCGAGGGGGGAAGTCTCAGGCTTTCCCAAGACAAACCGCAGATGAAACGGAAATTTCCGGAAGGGCAGCCTCCTTCGCACGCACGTGCGTGCGAGCGCATCTGCGGTGTCCGTGCCTCGGCGTGTCCGCGCGCACGCGTCATTTCCTGCTCTGTTAGACGGCGAGCGGGGGAAAGCTGGTGTGTGGCGGTACGGTCGCACGCGCTCACGGCTCTCTCTGTCAGCTCTCTCTGCACGCAGCGCTCTACCTGAGCACAATTCAGGGATCAAAGCTCCTTTTAGAGAAGAGAGACAAAGAGAGAGCCATTTTGATGGGGCGGCTTTGCACGGCACTAAATGCAATCCTCTGTTCCTCTCCCGCTCTCTCTCTTTCTCTCTCTCTCGCCATTTAAATGTGCTTCTTTAAATCCTGAACTCAATTTCAATGTGCTTTCCCGCCTTCTTTGTCAGGAAGGAAATGCAGCTCAGTAAACAGCAGCTCTGCACAGCTGAAATGTGTTTTGTGACCCCTCTCAGAGTTCCCCTCAGGCGTCCGCGGCGACGACGGCAGATCTCTTCCCTCCGAAAGGCGAAATGAAACGGCGTTTAAGAAAAGAGCCGCTTGGACCGGAGCCACGCGGCGGCGGCGGCGGCGTGCTCTAAACAGACACGGGCCTCGATCACAAACACAGCGCAGCGGCGTGCTCTAAACAGACACGGGCCTCGATCACAAACACAGCGCAGCGGCGTGCTCTAAACAGACACGGGCCTCAACCACAAACACAGTGCGGCGATTCTCATTAGCCGCCGCTCGCTTCAAGAAACACGCCCGCGCGAGTCGCGTCTGAAACGGACCGTCCCCTCTGCGCTTTGATCCGTTCGCTTCCATTAAGATCCGCTGGCACGGACGCTCATTTCTCGCTCGCTCGCATTAGAGAGACTCCGGAACGGGCGCGCGGCGAACGGAGACGTCGTTTTCCCTCTCTCCCCGTTTCCCCGAGACCGAGGGCGACGAAGAAAAGGAGGGGAAATTCGAGAGGGAGGAATGCAAGAACCGCGTTGGCGCCGAACTCCGTTGCTGTCAGATCTCCGAATCTGTCGGGCGAGGAGGGGGTGGGCGGTGGGGGGGGAGGGGCGGAGGGGTGGGGGGGTGGTTTAGAGGCGGAGGGGCGGTGGGGTGGGGGGGGTGACAGCTCTCATAGGGTCCACCACGGTGTTAATATTCTTTCTGTTCTCTAAGAAATACTCTCCCGCAGATTACCGGTGATTTGTCACTTCTGCCGGGCTCCGTTTCGGCGCCATTTGCAAAACCCACGGCACCTGACCGCGGAGCCGCGTTTGATCCCGGGGCTCGACGAGACGCGGCACGCGCGCTCCTGACCGCGCCTGGTTTACCGCCGGCGTGCGGCCCGGCATGCTGATGTGGCCGAGAGGCCGCCTCTGGCGCGCGGGGAGACCATCAGGCTGCCTCTGCCGTGTGGGGAGAGACCATCAGGCTGCCTCTGCCCCGCGGAGAGACCGTCAGGCTGCCTCTGCCCCGCGGAGAGACCGTCAGGCTGCCTCTGCCGCGCGGGGAGACCGCCAGGCTGCCTCTGCCGTGCGGGGAGACCGCCAGGCTGCCTTTTCCGCGCGGGGAGAGACCATCAGGCTGCCTCTGCCCCGCGGAGAGACTGCCAGGCTGCCTCTGCCCCGCAGAGAGACCATCAGGCTGCCTCTGCCCCGCGGAGAGACTGCCAGGCTGCCTCTGCCCCGCAGAGAGACCGTCAGGCTGCCTCTGCCGTGCGGGGAGACCGCCAGGCTGCCTCTGCCCCGCAGAGAGACCGTCAGGCTGCCTCTGCCCCGCAGAGAGACCGTCAGGCTGCCTCTGCCGTGCGGGGAGACTGCCAGGCTGCCGTGACCTTCCTGTGAATAAGATCAATTACGTTCTCTGTGTCGACGCCGATGCTAAATTACAATTAGCCGTTTTTGCGAGCGGCCATTTTAATGCCGTAACTCGGTGCTTCTCGCAGGTTGAGAATGTATTTCTGGTGGCTGACTCCGAGTGGGTGCGTTTGGTGGGGGGACGGGGGTTGCACTTCTGAGGACTGTTTGTATTGTCTTTTAAATTGTATTGTAGCTATTAGCAGCTTATTTTGCTTGCCGAACAGAGTTCACATTTTGTGGCGCTTTTTTATGTCTTTCTTTTTTTACGTTGGTCGTGTCTCCAGATGAAAATGAAATCTGGATGGCACTTTTCGCATCGAGTTGTACCGGCGACACAGAGAATGAACAGAATGAAAAAGCAACCCATATCCTAAAACAATTTTTGCAGTAATGGACTCTGTTACAGACAAACATTTCTGCTCTCAGAATTACTTGGAGAATATAATCACATAAAAATTCTAAGAATAAGTTAAAGGCATTGGTGCCTGATATCTAAAATGCCTTCATTTTAAGATAACACAATGGTTTTCATCAAATTTCAATTAAAATAGAAACTTATCATTACCACCGTTACAATAACGGTAATGTTAGGGTAACCGATCTGTGGTGCAGTCTCCCCCTCTACCTCCGGTAAGAAATCCGTCAGATAAACCGAATGGAGTGTCCAGGTCACCAACAGCAAGAAATAAGAACTCATCACGTCCAGGTCACCGCTCTGCAAACCAGACAGCGGAAGTGTCTGAGTGGCGAAGGAACGCGTGTGGTCTTAACCGGTGCTCCTGGAACGGAATTCATTTAACGTTAATCTTGATTATCTGACTCCAAAATAGTCTTCTAACATTTCCTCTGTATTAACAGTTATGCAAAGACGGAGGAGACTGCTGTCCGCCAGTCGTATCTCTCTGTACGGATCGCAATCTAACTTGGTAGATGTCGACATGTCTTTGGCTTGCGTAGCCTGCATGAATACAATTGTGTATCCCGCTACGACACTAGTGCATAGGCAAGTGAATACAGGGTGCAGATATCCTGAGTTTTGTGTGCGTGTTAAGACCTTTAACTGCTAGGTATGCAGTGTTAAGAGGAATGCCAAGTTACAACGAGTGAGGTTTATTGTTCAGTGTGTTCAGTAAGAATGGCAATACACAGTGGTGCAAAATGTGAGTGGTGAAATGGCTATACGCATGTGACGTGGTGATGAGTCTCCCCAAACCATCGTACATTTCCCCTTATATACAAAAAGATCAAAGCAAAACACCAAGTCATCAAATAAAGACACAATCAGGACAAAACTGTACCCATCAATGATCTTTCTTGTGCTATCTCTGTACGCATATCACGCTGGGTTAACATTTGTAGCTGAGACACCATCTTGTTCCCCATGACATCGGCTTTCCAACCATACGAAAAACAGGATTACACTGTATTATGGAGAACCTAAGTTTTACATAATGCTGATCCAATCGGATGTTTTGCAGCTGAGCACTGTCTTTCTATCACACTTGCTGACTCCCTGTCAGTGCAGTAAACAGTCTGCTTTCTTCTGGAGGACTGATAAGGAGCACACTCCTGTAAGCCACCCCCTTCTAGAAAGACAGTCATTTCAGTAATTTGATATTTGATATATAACACTGGAAAGCACACGCTCAGTATCTTTGATTAAAGTGATTCTTTCCGTCGCCTCCTGGTGGCAGAACGCCTCTTTCCCGCCATATCGGTTACAGATGGCTACAATGAGCTCAAACCAAATAAAGCAACAAAAAAAAAAAAAAAAACCAGCAGGGAGAAAAGAGGGAACACGAGGGAAAGGAAGAGAGCCTTCGCCCGCAGACGACAGCCTGCTGGGTACGGGCGGGCCCTGCCTCCCCCTGCCACGAGCGCGTCGCGGAGATCACAACCGAGCGAGAACAAGAGAAGCGCGCGATGGCGTCTCCCGCGCCAGGGCCTACCTGGCACACACACACACCTGAGAGCCTCAAACTCAGGATCACACGCTGCCCAGGAACAGCAAAAGGGAGCGCGTGTCAGAGTGCCAGTGTGTGACAGCGCAGCGCAATGGGAGGCACATTCTGTACTCTGATATATATTATATTCTCTCTCTCTCTCTCTCTCTCTCTCTCTCACACACACGCACGCACACACACTGGGACCGTGTCTCAACGTGCCAGTGTGTGACAGCGCAGTGGAATGGAAGCCATATTCTGTACTCTGATATATATTATATTCTCACTCTCTCTATGTCTCGCTCTCTCTCTAGCTCTCTCTCGCTCTACTCTCTGCTAAGCTAACGAATACAAATGTGCGTGCAGCCGGTGTAAAAATAACCGGCCCGTGACGTCTTCGCCGTGCCAGGCGGAGTCGGGGAGAGAGGGAGAGAGAGAGAGAGAGAGAGAGTGCGGGATCAGCTGGACTCGTTTCAGACGAGAGGCCCCCGCTTCCTCTCTGACCCGCCTCGGACCGACCGGGCGCCCGCGGCGGTTCGCCGGCTGTCAGAGGAGAACGCGTCCCCACCGCACGACCCACTGAAGCGATAGCTGCCGGCCAGCATCCCACAATGCACCGCTTCGGGCTTCAGGTTTCCATCTGACCCTGTTATCAGAAGAACTAGAATGTGTACGGATAGCCTCACTGCCCGTTTGTTTCATCTCCCGTTCTACCTTTAAGCAATTATGCGAAGCCAGCGGATTCCAGGGCTTAAAAAGTTATTACGGAACCCCTGGAGAATAAGTGGTGTCTGGTTGCTCCGTTTATTCATTTATGTTTCTGTTTCTGTCTGCGTTTTTTTCCCTCTACCTTCCTTTCTTTCCGAAGGCAAGGTCAACCGATACCGGGGAAATTACTCCTATGCAAGATGTTTTAAAATATGCTAAACGATTCATCCGCTACAATTAAGATCAGAGAGAGTGCTTTGAGCACGGTGCAGTCGGTAGGGGCGATTCATGACCCCCCCCCCCCAACAACAACCAGCCCCCCCAGCCCCTCATACGGTCGCTGTGCGGGAGTCGGGCCGAATTAGCATTCTTGCTAGCGAAGCGTTTCATTTCATCCAGTGGCCATCAGCTGCCTTCCGGCCACTGCAAGTGATCCCCACCCACCCCCCCCCCCATCCCAGAAAGGCCCGCTGTCCATTTGGAGTGCCATAACGCCACTCAAAGAGAGAGGGGGGAGGCAGCCCTCACCCCCCCCCCCCCCAACACACACACACACACACACACACCCCCAATGCCGAGCTAAGATCCTGGACAACCCAGGCAGTGGCTCCAAAGCTTTTACTAAGGAGCGCTATCATGGACATTCAATAAGCGCTCCACTTTAGAATGCCAGATCAGGATACAGTCAGAGAGACTCGCTGCTGAAATGACTTCCAGAGATCATACTGCCCATGAGTTAAGCTCCATTAAGTATGAAGGGATTTAAATGCTCTCTTACTCCGACTCTAGGGGGCGACGTCACCTTCTTAACAGCACGACAGTAACCATACTCATGGATGACTGAGATCCAAGGAAGAAGATTTCAAAGCATGGGATCTAGCCAATAGCAGCAGGTTGGTGACCTGCACTCCTGTCAAAATGTTTTATTTTTTACGTTTTATTTAAAGAAAAAACAAACAAAAAAGAGACAATAAGGAAAGATCATCGTAGCATGCTGCAATGGGCCAAATCTGTTCCTGCACAAGGTCACCTTTTCCACCTGAAAATAATTAGTGGAATATCACTGGTGGAGGAATACCATAGATGAAAAACAGCACAAGTTGGAATATCACCGGTAGAGCTGTACCATAGACGCTGCAGAATTTTAACAGAAGGAATTAAAGCCGAAATTCCCCTATTAGACCCTCTGGGAAGCCGCGTCCCGCATGGCGGCCTGGCTTTGAGCCGGCGCGGCTCCCGTGTGCCACCAGCGCGGAGGCTCACGCTGACAAGCCGAGCAGCAGATAAGAGCGCTCGGCCCACGGGGGGGGGGGGGGGGGGGGGGGGGGGGGGGGGGGGGGGGGGGGGGGGGGGGGGGGGGGGGCATTATCTGCCTCCGACAGTCACTCGCCCCTACCCCTACCCCCGCTCACCCACTCGCACGGCGCAGACAGACACGCCGAGATGGACTTCCGCGAATAAATCCGGCTCAGGACCCCGAGCGCCGCGGTTCCGAGGGACTTCACAAGCACGCGAGGCACGTTTCACTTCCCGTCTCTGCTGCTTGTTAAGCGCCAAAGTCTTTTTTTAATGCCCCACCCTCGCCTTTTGCAAAGACGCTGATCCGAAATGGATCGCTGCTCCTGAGCACCTGCGCGGTCAGCAGAGAGAGAAGCTGGCCCCTTTCTTCCCCCTATCTCTCTCCCTCCTGCTCTGACTCTGTCTCTCTCTCTCTCTCTCTGATAAGGGCAGGGGCAGGACCCCGGAGTGCGGTCTTAGAGCAGCCCAGCAGCGTGTGAGACGGGCCTAAACACCACCTGCCAGCCTCACGCTGTGCAGCCAGGAAACTACCCTCACAGGGGAAAGAGGAAACTAAACCTCACAGGGGAAAGAGGAAACTAACCCTCACAGGGGAAAGAGGAAACTAAACCTCACAGGGAAACCAGGAAACTAACCATCGCAGGGGAAAACCAGGAAACGAACCCTCACAGGGGAAACCAGGAAGTTAATCCTCTCATAAGGAAAAAGAAGGAAATATTAAATAAAGTAATAAAACAGGGATAAACCAAGATATAAGTATTACTGCCAGGGCTAGAAAGAAGAGCCCAGATGGAAGAGCTGGACCAGTGCCAACTCTGACCTTCCTCACGGGCAAAACATCGTTTCCATTTCATGCTCCAGCCCAACAGCTATTTACATTGCAGCCCAATGCAGGGCTTTAAAATGTATATGGGATGACTAACTAGCTTCATGAATAATTCATCAGCCACGAGACGCATGGCAGAAGCCCTAGGATGAGATTCATTTGATTCTGGTTTACGGTTCGTTGTCCTCCAGTTCATTTCCACACTGAGCCTCCGGTGTTCCACGAGCTCCCTTGTAAAACAGGGCTCCATAAAGGCGTAACTGCAGCGCCGATAAGACCCAGGCTGCGGCAGTTTGCCCTCCCCTCTCTCTCTCTCTCTCTCTCTCTCTCTCTGTGTAGTACCTTTTTTTTCGGTTCTTTCGACCTTGACAATGATTAAAGGCTAATTATTTCAAAACACGGTAGCGATCGTTAGCGTTTGGGAAGCGGTACTGGAAGAAAACAAAAGCCCGAAAAAGCCACTCTGCTCAGCCCTGGCTGCCGAGTACTGTAAGGATTTTTGGGGGCGCCCCCCAACCCCCCCACCCCACCCCTCCCCAGACAGCGTGTGAGTGAGACATCTTCTGTGTGCCGCGCCGGGCCGGGGGCCGCCAGTTCCTGAGGAACGCGAGAGCATGACGAGGCGTGAATTCTCATCTCGCTCTAATTCCTCTCTCGCCGCGTCAGAATCAGAAACGCATCGACTTCTTTCTTCCTTTCCTTCGCCCACTCGTCGGAGGGGAGGGCCGGGGCTGACCTCGGCCGTGTAATTGGACTGTTTTCCAGCCGCGGAAAAGAACGACCGGGCCGGTTTAAGCAGGATCCCGCGGCTTTCCGATCTCTCTCGGAGCGGACGGGGAAAAAGAGGCACAGAGCGATCCGTCTACGGAGGCGGGGCTTCAGACATCTGAGGACAATCCAGTGCGACGGCGTTTTCGATAACACGCTACGCCGGGGGTTCCCTGAACTCGGTCCCCAGGGACACTTGTGTGTACCGGGTTTTTGTTCCGCCCTTAATTGCAATAAAGTTTAGCTCCTGAAGAGTAACGAGCCCTTCATTGCTTTTAATTAGACACTTTCAATGTTTAATGAGGGATGATTTGCCCTCTTGATGTCACATTATAACATGAAGAGATATGACGCTACAATGAATGAAAAGTCCATATTCGTTTAAGGACCTTTAATTGGGCAGATCAGTTCCCAAACACCTAATGCCGTCTTTTTCTTTAATGCGCTGGGGCAAATGAATCCTTTTGAAGGAGATTCAATTTTTTAAGTTGTTTATTTATATATAGGCCGATAGCTGAAATCGGTGAAACCCGAAATCGGTCATCGACGGTAAACCATTGCTGGGAAATGAAAAAGTTCGAATGAGAAAGCGAGCAGAGACGAGACAGCCCTGCCTTGCGTCACAATCCGTTTAAACGCTAAATTAAGGAGCTGAAGCACGTTTTCAACGCCTTAAATTAATCTGGATTATTCACGGGGGGACCCTGTTTTGGAAGATCTCGGCTAAGCTGTGAGGCACTGCAAGGCACTGCCGGGGTCCTGAGGTTGCAGGTTTGAGTCCGGGCTGTGTCACTGACAGGGAGCACACAACAGCGAGGCAAATATGACATCGTCGCGCCGGGGGTAGGTTGGGGCGGGTTTAAATTGGTCAGGAAAGGTCCTAAATTTCCCGCTGTCCTCCTG
Source organism: Anguilla anguilla (assembly GCF_013347855.1). Lineage (NCBI taxonomy): Eukaryota > Metazoa > Chordata > Actinopteri > Anguilliformes > Anguillidae > Anguilla > Anguilla anguilla. The sequence goes on from NC_049216.1 coordinate 10,824,931, forward strand.
GCAGCTCACACGGCGCACTCAAGTTACCAGGAGCCGCCAGCCTCTCTAATTGGCACTCGCGCTCCAGCGCTACCGCGTAGCCTGAAGGTATGGCTGGAGTGCAGGAGCGGGTGGCACGGCGCTAACGCCAGAGCGCAGTACACCTGACGATCGGAAACGGGGCTAATTAAGGGTAAAATGGCCCCCCCATGCAAAATACAAGGGTGATTTTACAGCATTATTCTCTTCTCTAAATGGACACAAACGCCTGGATGACTTTGCGGTCGCGGAAGTGCAAGACAAAAAGAAAACCGCGAGACAGGCAAGGAGCCCCCGCCGCTGCCTGACGCCGGCGTTTAAGATCGCCCGCGGACGCCGCGCTGAATTAAACCGTCAAAAAAAATAATAATCTTCAGCGCCATGGAAAAGACGGCATGGCACCACCAGCGGGAGAAACGCGCTGAGAAGACGTAAATTTGACTAAATAAAGGCGCGCCGGTGACGCTCAGCGCTATCGGTTCAGTACATCGCGCTGTCATTCAGGAGGAAGCCTAAGCTCGACGAGCAGACCCTCTGGACCCTATAGATAGACCCTCTGACCGTCTGGACCCTATAGATAGACGGGCTTTATAGTCAAAGCGTAAATGCAGCGGAAATACTTCAAGGAAATCATCCAACAAGCCGACCACAGGATATGAGGTTCATCTAGCCCACAGGAAATGAGTTACGTCCCACCGAAGGGACGAGCGTGACGATGGAGCCGGCTCCACTGCCACGATTGTCAGACTGCATGAAAAGTTCTGGAATGGAGGGAGCCGACGGGGTGCGAGGGAGACATCTTCTCTGTATGAGCCGTGACAGAGCCGGCTGTGGAAAGTTAATGCGGGGGGGGGGGGGGGGGGAGAAAGACTGCCGCCTCGTCGAGCCTCTCTCATCCACAGGAAATGGTGTCATCAGTCCCGCCCACAGGAAATTGAGTCTGTTCCGCCTATGGGAGAGCAGTTCCCCCGTGCTGCTGTTGTTCTGAAACCCTTTCTCTGCTCCTGATGATGATGATGATGCAGGAAAGGAAGGCCTTTTGGAACAGCGCCTGCGGGCTATGGGTGAGTCACCCACGGACGGAGGGAGCCCCAGGAAGGCTCCGGTAAGCTGGCTGGAGCGGGCGACAGGGCCGCCTTGATCCTTTACCTGCTCTGTCTTTGGGGAAAGCAGGAGACTGCGGTGGCGCTGCTGCGAGGGGGTTTTTAATTAAGAGCACGGCGCTGGGGTGGGGGCGCAGAGGGCTTGTTGCCGTGGAAACTGCAGCTGACGACGGGTCGCGGGGAAAAGAAGAACGGTGCAGGAGACATGACGCGAGGGCTCCGTCGCTGGAGGGGCGGGGCTCACAGAGGGCACAGAAAGGCTGGCCAATCGGAGATGGGCAGACCGCAACGCACCTGTGGAAACGCCCCTCTCCCTCTGTACCAGCACCCATTTTAAATCAGTGAGCTGGGAGTTCCAGAAGGAGCTACACAACGAAAAACAACCGACATCTTCTTTTGTACAATGAAATGCACTTACATTTACACATGAGCGATGCCAGAAGCAGTTTGGGTTGAGATGAGCAACCAGGAGCTGCCTCTGCGGCCACAGACCACTGCTACCTTTCAGTGTTCCGTCGCTGATCTTTACGACACAGCAAGAACCAACTCACTAATAAACAGTGGTGCCAAACTCCAGCCAACTCCAGGAAACCAGCAGATACTGCGGCCCTCCAGGACTGGAGTTAGACACCCCTGTTTTATGACATCAACATACCGCTTGTGACCTACTTGTTTCTGAGAATGCAAAACAGGTAGCATTCTTTTTTTGTGAGCGGTTGTCGGTTATGATTATTATGCTGGTGTTTTTATGCAGTGTCCTTCGGGAAGCTAAGGAGGGAAGAAGGAAATAATTACCCGCACGATATAAAAAGTGATATTAATGTTGATCATTGTGAACGAGCGCTATAAAATTAATGTGTACACATTTCCAATCTTACAAACATAACATCGATGTACGAGCAGCTTTTGGCCTTGCTTCAGGCGTATTTTCTTGCTTTAACTGCGATGGCTGAATGGCCCCCATATCCTTCATTGTAAAGCCAGCAGGTCCATCAGTATCTTTTAGTAAGTATGAAAAATGCCCTTCATTACGCACAACAACTGTCTAGACCACTGAGAAAGTGAAATAATACTTTTTTATGGACCTAGACAGCGAGCCATCCTTTCAATCTCCGGCTCCACCTGCACAACACGGCTCATTGCGCGGGAAGGGGGGGGGGGGGTGATCCGTTACCTGGCCGACGGCTTATCGCCGATTATCGCCGCGCACGGGCCGCGCCCAACCGCCCCCCCCCCCCCCCCCCCCCCCCCCGACTCGCGGCTTCTCCCTGCCGGAGCGAGACATCTCATTTTCCCCTCTAATTCGGCAGCGTGGCGCTTATCTGACACGGAGCAGAGCGGGGTGCGGAGAGCGTGAAGGACGCGCGGGGGGGTGGGGGGTGGGGGGGGTACTTTCGCTGAGCTCGGTTAAATCGTTCTTTTTGCAACTATATTAAGGGCTTTCTCTGGGCTGCTCCGCGTATGTATGCGCTCAAGGAAAGAGACGCAGAAGACCTGGTGGGGAAAACTCTATGGTGATGATGTAAATGCTGAGGTAAATGCGATATTGGATCTTTGCTGGTGTTACCACAGATTCTTTACATGCACTAGATACTCAGCTCCATATTCCTCAAAAGTTCTGTGCCCTGCTGTCGAAGTGGAAACGTTACTAATATTACACATTTTCTGAGAATTCATGTATCCATTTAAGGGCAATGACTGCCATAATGTAGCACTGGAAACCCGGTTATCAAATTCCAACCACGACCTGAAGCAGAGAAGCCAACGAGGGAGGTAGGCACACAGGAGCTGAGATTCAGCCCAGTCTACAGACGCCGCTGCTTCGCGTGGCACGGCGTCGCTGTAAAGAAGCCGACGGGTCAACAAGATAAGCGTCTGGCCTTAAAAACGGCTTTCTCTGGGCTGCTGAGCTTCTTCATTTCAGAATGTTTATGACATCTTAGCTCAGAGCCCTCGGGAGGGGACATAAAATCGCACATAAAACCGCGTCCCCGCTAAACAGCGCCATTACTAACGCCGCCTCCAATCAGCCGCCGCGTCCGTCCCCACCTGACCGCCGCTCGCGTCGCTCATCTCCGATGGCTTCCTCTGTCGTTTCCCCCCCCCCACCCGCACGTTTCCTCTTTGTTCCGAGGGGAAACAGGAAGAGCACGCATGCAGCGCTCTGCGCTTTTAAACCGACTTCCTGCTCAACGGAGGCAGCCGAGCGCGGTGCCCCGGATGAGTTCGCGCGTCGCGGCCGGCGGCCGGATTGAGAGCGGGGGCCGCGTTCGGGCTCCGCTCGTCTGGGCGGGGCCCCGTCTCCGATGCGCGGGGTTTCAGGTGGGGAACGTCTGACCAAGGAGGCGTGACGGACGTTCGGCCTGTCGGCCTGCTCCGCACCGAAACGTGCGCTAGCGTGCCCTCACAGACAGCTGTCATTCAGCCTCGCCTCACTCAATTAAAATGTACCGGGAAAAACACAATAAAACAATGCTTCACGGGGCACGGGGGAGGGGGGGGCAGTTATCGGGGGGGGGGGGGGGGCAGAGAGCCCTCAGTCATCTGTTGGAAAGGACCCCCCCCGCCGGGTGGTTTTGGTCTAATATATTTGACCTTGTGTAACAAAAATGAAATCTGTTTGGAAGACTAAGAAGGGAAGGAACGCTCTGTAAAACCCTGTAGCCTATTCTTCCGAATAAAAGGAAAACATCACCCATCCATTATCTGTACCCGCTTATCCTGGTCAGAAAAAAAGAAAAGAAATAATGTTTCCAGAATAAGTTCTTTTTTTTTTCCCCGACTTCATTTTCTACTTAACGGATCCAGTCGTCTGACGCAGAAGTTTTTGTTCACCCCTCGCAGCGCCAGAGAGAAAACATCATCGGTAAACAGTGTAAACGGACGCGCACCGAGACGGCGAAAATAATAACAATAATAATAATGGAAAACATTCTTTAAAACCCCTCAAATTAAAAACGAGGCCATATGGTGTACCTGTGTGGGCAAACAGAGCGTGTTTCATGAGAGAGAGCACAGACGGCGTTCCGCGGCGGTGCCTGGTTTTAATAAAGCGGGCGTACTGACCCGGAGCTGAGGGGCGTACGCGCGCGCGGCGGAGGCTACCGGTGTCGAGGCGGGGCTCCGCCGGCTTCTGGCGGCGGCTAAAAGCGGTTCGGCTGTGCCGGGGTCCGCGCTGAGGCCTGGGGGGGTGGGGGGTGTGGGGTTGGGCGGGGGGGGGCCTGTCCGCGGTCAGCGGCGGCCCCCGCCAAATGATGAATAACAGATGCTCCTTGACGGACCGCGCCATTCATCACGCGCCCGTCTCCGTCCGCCGGTGCGGGGCTTCGCGATGCGTCACTGTCGCACGGCGGGCCGGCCCAATGCATCACCGAACTGCTTTCATACGGCTCGGGGTCGACCCCCCGCTCCTTCCGCCGGTTTTTAAACGCGTTATTCTTATTTTATTCCGTTTCGCCCCCCAAAAAAAACCCTCGGAACCCTCCGGCATCGCATTTGCATCGGCGGTCTAGGCGAGAGCTCGCGTGTGTGCAGAGACGCGAAAGACGCCCCCCTTTTTATTTTTCCGCCCTCTTCCCACGGCGACACGAAACGGCGAAACGGTTCGTCCGGATCGTTTTCCGCGAGCGACGGACGTGGAAAAAAAGGGACGTGCTCGCGAAACGAAGGGCGCTCTCGGTCGACGGCGACTGACGGGAGGAGCGTCGGAAAACGCTGCGCTTCGGACGACTTCGTTAGAGTGGCTCAAAGCGAAAAGCGTCTGGCCGCGCCGCGCAAGCGAACGAGCCCGCGTGAACACCCCCACAGGCGCGGAAAGGGGTCCGGGACGAGTTCGGCTCCTCCTGGTTCTTTTGATCAGATGAGGGAGAGAGCATATGGCCTTTCAGCTGGGGGGGGGGGGGGGGGGGGGGGGGATCTACACCTGGATATAAGAAAAAGCCTTTGGACTAACGCAACAGCAATCCAATGGGGGGGGGGAAGAGGCAATTAATTTAATGAAGCTCAAATAAAACTTGACTCTGCAGAAGGAAAATGATGTCGAATGTAAATGTTGAGGTGTGACGAAAGAGGAAAAAATAGTGAATTTCTGCAAAAGAGCAATTAGCTCCTCCAGGAGAGTAAACGCATCGTTTCTCCCGACTGGTCCACCGCGGTCCGACTGGACGGCGTCCAGCTGAAAGTGCAAGTGCTCGGTATTCGCTGGCCAAAAGAGAGGAGCCGGACCGTTCCTCCTGTGTCAGCAGTACGGCCTCTCTGCGACAGAGTGTGTGTGGCGTGTGTGCGTGTGACTGTGGGTACGTGAGTGTGTGAGTGACTGTGCATGCACGTGTGAATGGGTGAATCGCTGAGCGTACAGATGTGAGTGTGGGTGTGTGGGAGAGCGAGTGTATACGTGTATGTGCGTGTATCCAGAGAGAGAGAGAGAGGGAGAGAGAGGGAGAAAGACAGAGAGGGGAGAGAGAGAGCGAGAAAGAAAGAAAGGGGGGAGAGAAAGAGAGGAGAAAGACAGAGAGAGGCAGAGAGAGAGAAAGAGAGAGAGGGAGATAGAGAGAGAGAGAGAGAGAGAGAGAAAGAGAGAGAGGGAGAGAGGGGGGAGATAGAGAGAAAGAGAGAGAGGGAGAGAGGGAGATAGAGAGAGAGAGAGAAAGAGAGAGAGGGAGATAGAGAGAGAGAGAAAGAGAGAGGGGGAGAGAGAGAGAAAGAGAGAGGGGGAGAGAGATAGAGAGGTAGACAGAGACAGACAGAGACATGCACAGAGGGAAAAGGGGGGACTGTAGCCAGTCTCCCCCATTGACAGGAACAATGTGCAGTTTGTCACAGGCATGAGGGACAGAGGAGGCGGCAGCGGCAGCGCCGGGTTATTGAAATCCCCTCCAGCATGTGTCAGAAAAGAAACACAGCTACTGAGAGCCTATTTACCTACTGCCATGGGCAGAGTCCCCGCAAACCCACACACACACACACAAATCTCAGCTATTTGTCCCACGCGGGGACCCATATTTCCTACACAGTTAAAAAACACGGAGCACAACAGTGCCGGGGACTTGTCGAGGGGGGTCACCTGGGACTCGGTTTTTTACTTTACGCGCTGGCTTTTTCGGGGGGGTTCGGGCTCTATTTCTGAATTTTCCTATTTTCTGTTTTCCTGTAAAGCATGTTTGTGACAGCGTCCCTGTGAAAAGCCCTATAAAAAGAATAATAAATTTGAAAAAAATAAATAAAAATCTTGGCAAATACAAAATGGTAAAATAAAAAGAAGAAATTCATGTTTCTTGCTATGAATCTTACACCCACACAGTACTATATGTGTATTATATTCTTTTTACACACATGCGCACAGGCGCACACACACACACAGAAGACACAAACAAAAACAGAGAAACACACAGGCACACACAGACTGACAGACATCATTATAGCATAACAATACACAGGGGACACATTCAACGTATTGGATTAATAGGACGAGTTGAATTTCGTCCTACACCGTCACTAAGAGCTTTACGACGATGAATGCATGCGATAACACAATAAGTAACCTCCAGCGTTCAGCAGCAGAGATGCACAGGGAACATGAACAGGGAACACAGAATGACACAGAATTGCATGGAACCCGACAACCGCAATCTGCCAGCAACAGGTGTCCCCGGCCAGTGACCCGTTCCACCCCCCCCCCCGCCCCCCTGCCAAAACCGCACCTTAGGCAGGGCAGTCAAAGAGTTCGCCCGACGTAAAAAATTAAAAAAACTAAAAGCGGGGAGTCCGCGGGAGGCGGGACAAACCCCTCGGGGAGCCGCGTCTCCATTGGCTCTGCGAGACGGCGCCGTGCCGAGACGCTGGGAGGCTCGGGCGGCTCCGTCACCGCGTAGCGCGTAAAAATAATAAATAAGAGATAACGGCGGTGCGCGGCCATAACAAGATTATCCTCTCTCACAGGCTGTCACGCTCGGGCTACAGGATAACACCCCCTCGCCCTCCACCCCCCCAGTCCCCCAGCCCCCCAGCCCCCATAGCCCCCCCGGCCGCCACACTCGCCCGGCCCCTCCCTCCCCTCACCCCGCACGTCCGCTGGACGCGGGGTCCGCGGGGTCAGTGTGTAAATGGCAATCTGTCCTTAGTTGTTCCACACCTGGACCGGCGTGAGATTTTACAAGATAGCGGCGGTTATCCTTGCCCTATAGCGTCGCCGCCCCTGTCTGTACTGCCGCTTACTGACCTGTCTGTACTGCCGCTTACTGACCTGTCTGTACTGCCTCTTACTGACCTGTCAGTACTTATTGCCAGTGGGCTCACAGCAGCATTAATGCAGTTCCCCTTTAATTCAGCAGGTGCCCAACTCACAACGACCATCGCAAGCTACAGGGCCCATGCTAACCTGTAAAGCTGCTGCTATTATTATTACATTATTATTACAGCAATGCAATCACTTCTAAATTCTTTAAAGCCAGGCTATGTGAGACTATGCTTTAGATATGGCTGTAATCCATACCGTCCTGAGATTATAATTCCCTGCCCACTTCTCCATATTAGAGGATGACAGTGACACAGAAGGATGAGTAGCCTTGGTTTATGCATGTTAACAGTGAGAATGCAGGCTAAATACATAATAATGTGTTATGAATGCACTCTTATGAATACAGGCAGAGGCAGAGATCACAGGCAGAGGTTCATAGAGAGAGTCACTGGCACAGTAATGACTGGCCAGAGAAAGTAAAATATACGAACAACAAACTGGATATTATTATTATTTAAATGTTCTCACTGGGAGTATAACGGTCAAAGACGGACACTGAAAGTGTAGCGTCTCAAACGGAAGCGAGTCATCACCTTTCCCTCTGGGTCCAACAAAACAAAACTTCTGTCAATAACCCTGGCAACCAGGCAGCAGTAACAGCCATCGGTCCTCAAGTCAGTCTCCTGATCCCCGTAGTCCTCATCGCAATTTCCACAGCTTTCGCAAAGCAATTATCATGCAACTGCCGGCGAGATTTGTCACGAGGGGAAACGCTCAAAAAAATATTTTTTATTTTTTTTTGATAATTACTTACGAGAGGAAAACGCTACAATAAGAGCTCAGAGGACGCGTGACTGATTAAGGCTTTCAAAACGCACACTACGGCGGACGGATCAGGGTTTTTGAAAAACGAGAACCGTTTATCTACCTCCGACGATCCACGACCGAGGATGCCGCAGTCACCGCGAGCTCGAACGCCGGCGCGGATCGAGCGGCGACCCGCGGGAAACCATCGCGAGCCGGAACGGCGAAAACGAGGGAACCGCCCGTCCGCGGCGAGCGATTTCCCTTCTCCCCGCTCTCGTCACCGTAAACGCGCGATAGCGACAGGCGGATTCATAAACGCCCTGGAGACTCGTCTGAAACCAGAGAGGGTCGTCGGGCGGGGGCAAAACTCGAGCCCCCTCTCAACCGAACGTCGGCGAATTACGCGGCGACCTCTCCCCTCTCCGCCATCGAGCCGCGTTCGGATCGGCGAGGTTAGGGAAACTTCAGCGGCATTTCCATATAAATGAACCCGGGGTGTGAGCGGCAGTTTCGCGGCCGCCTGTACCTTCAAGAGGGGGCGCCTGTACCTTTAAGCGGGGGCGCCTGGTGCACGCCGCCGCCGCGGGTTAGCAATCTGACCGGCGGTGAACTGAGCGACGCCGCTTCTCCAACACCGGGCGGCCTCAGAAGCGCTTTCTTTAAACGGCGCAATTAAGGCGCCCGGCTAGCGCGGCTACGCCGCCGCCGCCGCCGAGGGAAGAGACAGGAAACAGGAAGCGACCCGCTCTGCAAACCGTCCCTTAGACAATAACGGCAAACGCTTCTCAGGCTAATTCTTACCCCTCTTAATTATTGCAAATGAGCGTGTGGAAGAGATGAGCTGGATAGCTACGGGCGGTAAGGGGAGGTGGGTGGGGGGGGGGGGGTGATAGTGTTCAGCTTGGACGGGTGCACACAAAAAAGAAACTGAATGGGTAACCTGGAGGAGTGAAAATGCAAAGAAGTTTGTAGGAGGGAATGAAAATAGGATGAGAGAGAGGAGAGAAAAAGGAGCAGGCGAAAAGAACGAATGGAAAAGTAGAGGCAATGAGGATGGGGAGAATGACAGGAAGTGATGGAGTAGCCTGATGACACTCACGCCCACAGGAAGTAATGATAAAAACATTTCAGAATGTTATGACACAAACAGGCCCGTGCAGCCCACGCAGGCTTGTTACTTTACCTGCTGTCTGGAGTATCTAGCGCTGCATTACACCTGGCCATTAAAACTGCCAGGGCTGCAACAGAATGACCTGACAAAGCTCTAACTGACCAGTCAGTGCTGCCTCTAACCAGTCAGTGCCCACAAGACCAGTCAGTACTGCTTCTATCCAGTCAGTGCCCATAAGACCAGTCAGTGCTGCCTCTAACTGACCGGTCAGTTCTGCCTCTAACTGACCAGTCAGTTCTGCCTCTAACCAGTCAGCGCCCACAAGACCAGTCAGTTCTGCCTCTAACTGACCGGTCAGTTCTGCCTCTAACTGATCAGTCAGTGCTGCCTCTAACCAGTCAGTGCCCACAAGACCAGTCAGTGCTGCCTCTAACTGACCGGTCAGTGCTGCCTCTAACCAGTCAGTGCCCACAAGACCAGTCAGTGCTGCCTCTAACTGACCGGTCAGTTCTGCCTCTATCCAGTCAGTGCCCATAAGACCAGTCAGTACTGCTTCTAACTGACCGGCCAGGACTGACTCTTATTGATCAGTCCGTACTGCCTCTTACTGACCAGTCAGTACTGCTTCTCACTGACCAGCCAGTACCGCCTCTTACCGACCAATCAGTACTGCCTCTTACTGACCGGTCAGTACTGCCTCTTATTGCCAGCGGGCTCACAGCAGAGGAAAACAAATGGCCCTGTCCAACAGGAATCCCTGGCAACTAGCGGCTATTGACAAGCGCGTGTCCCTCCGTTGCAAACAGACAGCCCAGGATGTAATACAGTTAGCCAATCTAAAAGAATCATTTTCTCTCCCTCTCCAGCTCCCAGGACACCGGGCTCAGTATAATGAAAAAGCCTGCAGTTTTAAGCCCGCTTGCCGTGTTCCTCCGTATCCCAGGTCCCCCCCTGGGGGGTCGGGGAAGGAAAACCGGAGCGATGAAGCGGGGAAGGCGAGGCGTTGCTATCGATCACCTTTAGCTCGGAATACAGCGTCCCCCGGACGGGAGGGTGGGAGAGTGGGGGCTGAGGGAATTCGCCCGAGCCGTTACTCACATGCAAAAGCACTTCAGGGCGTCGGGGGTCGGGCTCTGTACAATGCTGGCCCTAAAACACCGACTCTATTGTCACTTCATACTGCACAAAATAAAACCTTAGCGGGGTGTTGGCTTCCTTTAGCACACTTGACCAGAGCCCTGACCCAAGCAATATGGAAGCTCTGGAGAAGAGCTCATTGCACAGAGAGAGAGAGAGAGAGAGAGAGGGAGACAGAGAGAGAGAGAGAGAGGGAGAGAGTGCAGAATTGTAGCAGTGTGCAGACAGTGTGTATGACTGAAGGGCGGGGCTGTGTGACTGAAGGGTGGGGCTGTGTGACTGAAGGGTGGGGCTGTGGTAGAGGAGGGCGGGGCTGTGTGACTGAAGGGCGGGGCTGTGTGACTGAAGGGCGGGGCTGTGTGACTGAAGGGTGGGGCTGTGTGACTGAAGGGTGGGGCTGTGTGACTGAAGGGTGGGGCTGTGTGACTGAAGGGCGGGGCTGTGGTAGAGGAGGGTGGGGCTGTGTGACTGAAGGGCGGGGCTGTGTGACTGAAGGGTGGGGCTGTGTGACTGAAGGGTGGGGCTGTGTGACTGAAGGGCGGGGCTGTGTGACTGAAGGGTGGGGCTGTGGTAGAGGAGGGTGGGGCTGTGTGACTGAAGGGTGGGGCTGTGTGACTGAAGGGTGGGGCTGTGTGACTGAAGGGCGGGGCTGTGGTAGAGGAGGGTGGGGCTGTGTGACTGAAGGGCGGGGCTGTGTGACTGAAGGGTGGGGCTGTGTGACTGAAGGGTGGGGCTGTGTGACTGAAGGGCGGGGCTGTGTGACTGAAGGGTGGGGCTGTGGTAGAGGAGGGTGGGGCTGTGTGACTGAAGGGTGGGGCTGTGGTAGAGGAGGGTGGGGCTGTGTGACTGAAGGGTGGGGCTGTGTGACTGAAGGGCGGGGCTGTGTGACTGAAGGGTGGGGCTGTGTGACTGAAGGGTGGGGCTGTGGTAGAGGAGGGCGGGGTTACGGGACGTGATGGCGGGACTCACGTGCCGTTGATGACCCCGTCGGGGTTGAGCATGGGGACGATCTTGAAGACGTAGGCCTCTCTCAGGCTCTCGGCCACGGGGTCGCTGCTGCACAGGAACTCCAGCGAGCCCTTCATTACCCAGCTCGCATTGCTCTCCCCTGGGTGCACCCTACCCGTCAGGACCACACAGGGGCGTTTTCCTGGAAAAAGGAGCACCCGAATCAATGGCCGGAACCGGAAACAAGACCTCGCACAGAGCCGTTTACCCAGAGGAGAGAGCAGGGCCCAGCTCACTGACCGGAACCACACAAGCGACACTCCCCTGGCCCTCAGGGGCCACGTTCGCCACGGTGGCGTCCTGTTTAGGCCACTTAGTATTTGCTCTCTTGTTTAAGGCTTATTTTAGTGTTTTAAGGAGAGCTAGAATACAAGCTGGATCACTTTCAGTCTGGACCGGAGCCAAAGCTAAAGTCAACGCAAAACAAACAAATATATCTTTAATGAACTCGTGTTTACAGCAAATCTTTTAAGTTACTTTATAATTTTGGGGCTGAATTTAGTGGATGAATCAAATTTTCTGGCATGCAGTACATTAATATAGCAGATAATTGCTTCTCAGTATCAATTCTTTAAAAAAAAAAATGTACAAGCAAGAAAAATGTTCAATTTCATTTAAGAGAACACATAATATATTAATACAAAGTCATTTGCAGTGTAGCAAGTTCTAGCGCATCTAGAAAATAAATTGTGACTAAAATGGAGAATCAGTGATTTGTGAATGTCCTGCCTATATTAATATTGATTGAGTGATGTTCAGCTAAGAGAGAACACAAGTACAAATGAGGAAAAGTTTCCTAAGGATAAAATAAGACCTGTGCATTGCACCACCGTCCACAGGCTGGAATTGCACATAAAATCTTATTTAATTTTTCACAATTCCTGTAAAGGGTCTTTGTGACAAGTGGACTGTATTCAATCGAACACATTTAGACTGTTTAAGGGCAAATGCAATTCAATCAAACCCGCCACATCAGTCTGGCAACATATCTCGTCGAAGCTTTACACAGTTACAGCGATCAGAAGTAAGAAGTTCCTGCCAATGAAAATGAGTTTTCATCAAGTGACTGACGCTTCTGGTTCTGATTCGTTGGTCAAACACCTTTTAAAATACACACTTTTTCATGCTAAAAGGCCTGTTTGGGTTTGGCACTTTTTTTTTCTTTTTTTATTTCTGCTCTGTTCTCCATAGCGCAGGGAGACATCAAACTATGGGAAAACACTGCCACTACTTCAAGATGACTTTCTGTGTCCTGCTAATCTAATAAAGAAATTAAGGGGCTAATTCATTTTGTTAATTGGTTTTCATTCGTTTCATTTTGACGACATAAAACAAAATTGGCAGGACAAGGTCAACTCTGCTCGCATCCTTTATAAATATAATGTATTAATCTTCCCAAAGGTTTGTATTTGATTCCGTTGCTCGTGCCGTTTCATAAATTGATTCATTTGCTTCTGCTAAGCAATTTTGCTAATGACAGACCTTTAGATGGATCCATGCAAGCGAGGTCATTCACTTAGAGATGTATGACATTATAGATCATGCGGATAACTTAACTATTTTAATAGTCTTACATTACATTTATTTGGCAGACGCTTTTATCCAAAGCGATGTACAAAAAGTGCATTTCATGGTCATAGACAACTACTGAACACAGGTTCAGTAAGGTACAATACTTATTTTGTACAGCTTTTTCTAGCCAAGGACACAGTTTAGTTCACACAGTGAACACTATTCAGACCCCAACCTCTGCAAAGCCAACTAGGCAGAAGAATAAGCTACAGCCTTCATGCTGTTTCAGCTTCACTCCTACAAAGTTGACTTGGCAGGAAAAAACGAAATGTTTAGCGTGTTATAGTACACAGAAACATGATGTCATAACTGGGAACGCTAGTTTTGTCTAGGGCAGGTTTCTCCCCTGCAATCCAGTCATCCCTCAGAGAGTGGTCAATGGACTCTTCTTGTCAGCCAATTACCACACTGGCCCTCCCCAGTGATTTACATCAATTGCCACCCATTAAGCACAGATGATGATTGACAGCAATGCTCCCACACTATCATGTGCCGGTCTGAGTGCATATAATGGCAGACCTTGCTACAGCGTTGAGCAGAAATGTGCTACTTTTTCTAAGCAATGGGAAGTGACATTAAAAATGCAATTCCATTACCTGCACAAAAATTTCCAAACAAGATTAATCATAACAAAGACAAAAGTTTGCAGCAATGCATGGTTATAAAACTGGGGAGAAAAAAAGCGGAACCAAAATGAAATAAGAGCCAGGTTTAAACTTTGTGATGAAATTTTATCATGGTCAGTTGTTTAACGGTCTCCTCTGACAATTTTGGCAATGCTTAGAGTAAACCTCTCCGTAGGGAGAGATGCATCTTCCCGCACCTGCAGAGCTGGGTGGAAGAGACAAGCCTCATTTTGCAGGCTGTGCAATATTTGCACTATGTTTTCCCCTCTCAGGCAGAGCTCCCAGAGTGCCAGTGCAGTGCCCTGTCCGCATGCCAATAACATGTAATCAGCCGAACGGAAGTGCAGTGCTTGTGTGTGTGTGTGTGTGTGAGAGAGAGAGAGTGTGTGTGTGTGTGTGTGTGTGTGTGTGTGTGTGTGTGTGCGCGTGATTGAGAGAGGAACGGAAGTGCAGTGCTTGTGTGTGTGTGTGTGTGTGTGTGTGTGCGCGTGATTGAGAGAGGAACGGAAGTGCAGTGCTTGTCACACCCTGGAAGCGGCGAGCCCGGATGCCGCTCGGGGGGCCACAATGTGAGCACCGCACGCTAAAGGAGCCGCGTTCGGCACCAAACCTCCGACGGTTTCATTTGTGTGCTGTCAGCACGTAACTTGCAGTCGCGTTGCAAGAAGCGTTGTGAGAGTATGCGCGCTCGTGTGTGTGCGTGTGTGTGTGTGTGTGTGTGTGTGTGTGGGCGGGAGAGACAGAGAGAGAGTGTGTGTGTGCGTGTGTGTGGGAGAGGGAGAGAGAGAGAGAGTGTGTGTGTGTGTGTGTGGGAGACAGAGTGTGTGTGTGTGTGTGTGTGTGTGTGTGGGAGACAGAGAGAGTGTGTGTGTGTGTGAGAGAGTGTGCGTGCGTGTAGATGCGCGGCTGCCTACTCATATATGCATTGTGCTGTCAGAGACAGTTGACTGGGTGCAGTGTTCTATAGCAAAATGTAGGTTAGACCGCTGTGCCTGGCAGGAGCACGGATTTAAAATGAAGAGAACATCCTTCATACGACAGCAGCAGTAACCCAGGAAGAACTCGGCTTCAGGGCCTCTCCTCACACTGAACACACAGCTTTCATTGAGTCGGGGGGGGGGGGGTGCGTCCACAATAAACCATATAACGGGAAGGATATTTAATATTTAGAATTTAAAAATACATCAGTATTATTCCTCATGTTCACCCACGGGTTTAGCTCACTTACATATTCACACTGCTCAATATCTACGTGATTATTTTGAGTACTGTGACGGGAACGATTATGGCCGTGATGGGGGTGCGGTGATTACGGTTTCTTTATTTGTTTACCGTTGTTGCCGGTGTTGTTGTTTCTGTTGTTGCGGCTGTTAGCGTCTATCCAGGGTGGTTTGCAGCGTTAGCGGAACATGAATAATACATCGACGAGCGTGGAAACAACCGGCGGCGGCTGTAAGCGGCGAGGCGACTCGGAGCTCCGCGCACAACGAAACTTAAGACGAAAACAGGGCGGAGCCTCTCCGTGCGTTCGAACACCCGCCGCTACGATAGGTAGCGTAAGCTGCTCGGGCGTGCGTTTGCTCTGAAGGCGCTAAGAGAACGCTGAGGTCTCGAGCTCGCCTGACGTTCCCGAGAGCTGTGTACTGCCATGCTGACACAGAGTAAAAGGGTCATTACCAATCGTGTGTCAACACAGAGAGATTAAGGCCGGTCACCTTGCACTCACCGTTTCAACCGGGGTGGGTGGAGTAGGTGTGCCCATCTCATTTGCATAAAGTATTCTCTATGCAAATGAATCTGCACAGTGCAGCCGCACCTGGCTCATGAAACCCGGATCAAACTGTCACACTGGGGCGTTGCAGATAAATATGAATCAAGATTCGGCAATTACATGGTCTATTTCTCACCTCAGATCCTTTCAGAAACATTTCAGTCGACAGCGTTCTGTCGTATTGAAAAGTAAACGGGTGAATTTGTGGGCGGCGACAATTTTCCTGCTGGATATCTTGATTGACATTTATAAGACGTAGTTGTACCTCCAAAGAGACACTTGGACATCACGACTGAGGCGGCGCCAAAATGGAACGCAGAAAGAAATTTTCGAACATTAGAGGGCCAAGTACCAAGGCACTTTTCTGCCAGCTTTTTCTGCAAAATGATATGATTTCAAAAATGTTGAAAAAAAACTGCATAAATCAAAATTTTTCGTTGTAAAGTAGGCATTCAAACATGTTTACAGCTAAAAAAAACAAAACAAAACAATCTTGAGTGTTTTACTCTTTCCCAAGTAGAATTACTCTTTCAGGAGTCTTAGCTATGCTATATTAACACAGAGAGGAAAAAGGTGTGTTAACTATGTTATATTAACAGAGAGAATAAGGTGTGTCAGCTATGCATTATTAACGCAGAGAGAATAAGGTGCGTTAACTATGTTATATTAACAGAGAGAATAAGGTGCGTTAACTATGTTATATTAACAGAGAGAATAAGGTGTGTCAGCTATGCATTCTTAACACAGAGAGACAAAGGTGTGCTAACTATACTATATTAACAGAGAGAATAAGGTGTGTCAGCTGTGCATTATTAACGCCGAGAGAATAATGTGTGTTAACTGTGCTATATTAACACAGAGAGAATAAGGAGTGTTAACTATGCTATATTAACAGAGAATAAGGTGTGTCAGCTATGCATTATTAACGCAGAGAGAATAAGGTGCGTTAACTATGTTATATTAACAGAGAGAATAAGGTGTGTTAACTATGTTATATTAACAGAGAGAATAAGGTGTGTTAACTATGTTATATTAACAGAGAGAATAAGGTGTGTTAACTATGCTATATTAACAGAGAGAATAAGGTGTGTTAACTATGTTATATTAACAGAGAGAATAAGGTGTGTTAACTATACTATATTAACAGAGAGAATAAGGTGTGTCAGCTGTGCATTATTAACGCAGAGAGAATAAGGTGTGTTAACTATACTATATTAACAGAGAGAATAAGGTGTGTCAGCTGTGCATTATTAACGCAGAGAGAATAAGGTGTGTTAACTATGCTATATTAACAGAGAGAATAAGGTGTGTCAGCTGTGCATTATTAACGCAGAGAGAATAAGGTGTGTTAACTATGCTATATTAACAGAGAGAATAAGGTGTGTTAACTATGCTATATTAACAGAGAGAATAAGGTGTGTTAACTATGTTATATTAACAGAGAGAATAAGGTGTGTTAACTATGTTATATTAACAGAGAGAATAAGGTGTGTTAACTATGCATTATTAACGCAGAGAGAATAAGGTGTGTTAACTATGCTATATTAACACAGAATGAATCCGTTTGCACAGCCGGGTATTTGGCGGAGCGGTGCGGATTAAGATTAATTGCTCGGGGGGGCGGGTCGGCCCAGGAGCTGAACCGGCAATAATTGAGCTCTCCGAACCAGCGGATCACAGCGCCGGTATCAATTTCACCTTTGGCTATTAGGTACCGCTACGCGGGGCGGGTTCACCCCAGATTACATTTATTCGGGGGGGGGAGGTAGCGGCAGGGTGGAAGCGGGCGGGCGACGGCGGCGGAGGTTTTCCCGCGGCCGCGCGGCGGGAGGGGCGGCGGTAATGGGTTGACGCCGCGTCTCGCTGAGCTCCTCCGGGGGGTTCCTGCCAGTCTTCATACGCCGCTCGATAAATCTCGCGCGCCCCGGACACGCGCTGTCATTATGCTACACGCCGCGCGCTAGCGCCTGATGATGTCACTTTTATTATCTTTTTTAAAGCACCGCAGTATTGGATATGTGTTACGAAAAAGAACTGTTGCAGCTGTGCGCTTTTTATCTTAGCGCTGGCTTCCTCTTCCCTGTGAACTATGACTGATGTGCCCCTTGGATGTTCTTCGCCAGTGCGCTGATGTTCATGATGCTACCTTGACAGGAGCCATGCGCTGAGAATTACCCCAATAAATAAACGCATAATGGATTCCATTAAACCAAGGATTTTACAAGAAGTCAATTTTGCGGGCCCCCCCGGGTTGCATACTGTACCCCCTCCCCACAGAGCGGTGAGGGAATCCGGTATCTCGGTGACTGTGCCGGTGCCAGTTTGCCCATGGCACTGCGCACGGAGGGAAGGGTCAGTAGGCCGGGTTTGTGCCACTGGGAAAGAGCGCCTCTTCAGGTTGCTAAGGAAACTGCGGTCTGCTCGCGCGTTATGTGGCGCGACGGCTGAGAGAAAGGGAAGCAGCAGGGCTGGGGGCGTACGCCACAAAGGACACGTGGGAGGAAGAGGAAGAAAACCACAAGTGGAAGGAAAACAGGTGACACTGCTTTTCAGACATTCAGCAGATGCTCCAGAGCAACTGCCATAGGTTACATTCTTTTTCTATACAACCCAGCCGCACAGCTAGATTTGAAGTAGTTCAAGTTAATTACCTTGAAGAGAGGAACGACGGCAGTGCCTCAGCTGGGATTCAAACCTGCAGCCCTGGAAGGTGCAAGCCCAGCTCCCTAACCACTACGCCGCACCGCCACCTCAACAGGGGGCCAAAAAAGGACAGGGCCAGCTCTGACTGCGGGCTGCATTCTGTTCGTGTCGTCTTCTTCATCTCTCCTTTCCGAGCGAAGTCCGGGCGCCAGACAGAGCGAAGGAGGGCCCGGCATGTTCATCAGCGCTAATTAATTAACGAGGAGGTCAGCGTAGGACGGGGACCGTCGCGTTCACTTAGCGCTGACATTTCAGCTCCGTCCGTCCGGCACCGCGAGCAATTCAGGAGCGCCAGACAGGTCCTGGGAACGTGCTCGCACGTTCGCTGTTTTTAAAACGCGTTTGGTCCCTCCCCCCCTCCTCCTCCTCCTCCCCCCCGCGCTCCACACCGTCATACCCATCTCGACACAGTTCCGAGGCCAGGGTGGAAAGCAGCTTGACAGCAAATTTATTTCTTTGAGAAATTTTGTCATTTCTGGACTTTTTTTTTTATCCCCTGAAAGAAAGCTGATATTGAAATGGAACATAATTGTGGCATTTCAGCCCGGAAACCCTAAGAAGGTTTGGGAGAGCCGTGCTGCTATGATAATGTCATGAGAGGACTCGGGGGGGGGGGGGGGGGGGGGGGGTTAGAGCTGTGGGGGTGGGTGGGGGGGGTGAATTTAAAATCCAGTTTCCCACACCTGATCTGTGTAAAGCTGAATGGGGCCTTGCACCTCCTGCTGTCCTCTGAAGGAAGCAGTCTTTAACCCACGTCCCCAAAATGAGAATACTTTATGCCCCGCTGGGCTTCCACAGGACATGACACTTGCCAAACAGCAGGGGGCAGTATGAAATTACCCCCCCCCTCATCCAACCCAAAACCAAAAAATGCTTTTTAGCTTTTAAGCTTTGATTGCTGTATGGCTGCTTCTCATCCCTTAATCAATGAGCTAAAGACACAGAACCACAATAGCAAGTAGAATTCATAATGTACTGCCAGCAATGCAGACAATGTTCTGTTTCTTCCGAGAATAACTGTCAGTCACTGTCAATATACAGTGAGCTCCATAACGTTTGGGACTAAGACATATACTTTCTTGATTTCGCTCTGTACTCCACAATTTTAGATTTGTAATCAAACAATTGTGGTTAAAGAGCAGATTCTCAGTTTTTATTAAATGGTATTTTTTATACATTTTGGTCTCACCATATAAAAATTACAGGACTTTTTATACATAGTCCCCCATTTAGTATGCCAAGCTACTAGACACTAAACTCTAGATCAAGGCTGCACAACCCAGCTCCTGGAGATCTACCATCCTGTATGTTTTCCTTTCAACCCTAATTTGGCACACATGCTTCTACTAATTAGCAGCTCAACGAGATCTCCAGTTGTTGAATGAGATGTGGAGTGAAAATCCACAGGACAGTAGTAACAGGGTTGGGGCAGCCCTGCTCCAGATGCTATGCCATACTATACGGCTTATATGCTTAGATAATTATAACTGTAAATGTAAAAACCGTTCTGAACGTGATCCTGCTGAGAGCTGAGTATGCCCACCAGTCACACAGGACTACAAACGCAGTAAAAAAAAACAAAACATGGCCGTTTGATCACACATCCAACCCCCCCCCCCCCCCCCCCCCCCCCCCCCCCGCCCCCCGAGCCAATCAGAAGCAGCCTCTCTGTTGTCCCCCCTATCCCGTCCTCTGCATGCAAACGAGGTCTAATTAGTATAAATCAGAGGTGTCCATTTATAATTACAGGACGGATTTGCCCGGCGAAGGATCATGAGAACCTCGCTTTCATTTCAAATTTCCTAATTAAAACCGTCCCGTTGCAATTACGCGGCGCCCGTTCCTCGGTCAGCCAATTACCGAAGCGTAATCCCCCCCTCTCGCACGGCGGCTCTCCGGAATCGCCGGCTGGACACGCGCGCACGGCACAGGAGCTTTAGCCAAGCACGCGTTCTCGTTCCCTCCCGAAGACCGCGCTGAGCTCCGTGCAGCGCATCCGCCTTCTTACGTCGCCGCAACTTTTATTTTTGACCACGAGACGCTGAAGAACTCGCTGTTGCTGCCGGCATCCTGCAAACGCACATGATTCAGAACATGAAATACCAGGGGTAAGTGTACTGTGTACTGTGACCACACCGGATACTAGGCCAGATGGACAATGGGGAAGGGGTGGGAGGGGTGTGCTTGGAGTTTCAGATACACAAAGACTGGCTGATTTGTAACAGAGCTCTATGCTTTATCTAAATCTTCAGCTAAAAATATCCTAATTGAAGTGTGGTTAGTCAGAATATATCGACTGTCCTGTCATTCTGTGTACCTGCTGAAAACATGTGCAAGAGGGGCTCAGTGATGGGGGGGGGGGGCAGGGTCCAGGGCCCAGGCCATGCTGACGGGCTATAAGAAGCATCTCACTGTTATTATTTACTATGGATCCGATCCTGACGCAGGGAACTTACAGAAGAAAGGAAGGAAGGAAGGAAGGAAGTACGCGGGGGCTCGTGTGCATCCAAGAAAAAAATCCCTCCGGCTGAAACTGCGTATGCTGGCATATTTATTGTACCTCTTCACGTGAGCAAAGACAGTAGTTAGTTACATGATAGATGGTTATATGTATGTGTAAGGTCTCGAGCCAGAACTTCTGTAACTCGGAATTCATAGGTTCAGTTATTATTTTCAGTGCACCCCAAGCATGTTGCCAGCTTCAGTCACCCAAACCAGGAAGCTCGTAGGGGAAAAAGCACCGGGTTTGTGTGGAAATTTGCGTGCATCTCAGACCAGTGATGGACCCCTATGGACACTGGGAATGGCAGTGTGATGCGCCGGGGAACTGAGGAAGTGGCTTCACTGCGTGGCTTTCTGAGCCGCCATCTTTCACTGGCAGCAAAGCGCCTGGGGTTGGCCGCCTCGTCGACGGGTACGCGTGCGCACGGTCGTTTCGCGATAGGCGGCGAAGATGAGGCGGGCGACCGGGCTCCGGTCCAGCAAACGGACTGCCGCGATACCGCGCGCGGTAAAAATGCGCCTTTCCTCAATTAAAACGAAAAATCCGGTGGAAGCATGTGAGTAATGTGGGTAATGGTGCAGTATGATCACTTCTGGAGAAGGCCACAGCGGTTGTGTAGCCATGGAGAAGGAAATGGAATTCTGACTCCTGAAGAACGACGGCAAAAATGTTTGTCTTTGCTTGTGTATCAAAGTCATCACGGATCAAGTCATGTGTTCCCATTTCCTATTGGTTGAACTTTAGGGAATCGTTGCATAAATGCAAGAATGCACATGAATATGTAATATGAAGTAAATGTCTAGAGACCTCCTGGAGCCAGATAGGTCCAATATCAAACATCACCAGCAGACGGCGATTCGAGAGAGTTTAAAAATGTCACCTTTCGTCTAAAAAAAATGTTCCTGGCATTTTCTTAAGAATTTAATTCCCTTAATAGAAATTGTAGCAAAACGGGCTATCCGTAGGCCCGAACGCAGAAATCTACTGGCGCTGACAACTTAATGCGATCCATTTATATCACATCATTAAATCCAGACCCCAAGGACGCATTGCTTAAACTTACTTTCGGCCTTACGCTGTAACGTCCTGTTTTGTGAGTTAATGTGTACCTCCAGCGAGCGATTTTCTGTAGATTGAAAAGCAACGCGGTAAAACGTGCCTGGATTACATTCGGAGGACCTCCGTGCCTTCGTTGACTGTGAACTGTTCAGGAGAGCTGCGTTTTTAGGCTTGTGTTGCAGACGGTCGTTAAGCCAACGGCAATCAAAAGATTGACAGGCACTGAATTTCCAATAACAACTCATTAAATATAAACTCATTAAATATAAACTCATTAAATTGCAACATGCAAGGCACGGGAACAGATATTACAGTATTCCATTCGCCTTGCAGTGAGGCTACACCCATTTTGCTACAGCTGAACCCAAGGCATGCACTTAAAATGGCTTCTTCCACCAGATTTCTGGCAGATTCCGAGAGGGGTTTGTACAGACTTTTAAAAAAAACCTTATGAGACAAAGCATTTCTCTTTGTATAAATAAAGACCAGCTTTTCCAATAGTGCAAAAAAGAAAAAAAATGCCAGCAATCTAGCAATCACCAGGTATTTCCATAACAGCCACTCTTAGCACTGACAGGCTTCTATAAACAGCGGTATCGAAGTTTGCCGTCAGGGAGCTGATTGCTCTGTTCAGGTCCGCACGCACTCCTACCTAAACAGATACAGCAGAAGCTCTGATTTGCTTGAAAGGATTGACACTCGGAGTACTAATCAGGCGACGTTTCCAGAAATACAAGACGCGCCCCCCCCCACCACCCTTCCGCATCTGGCTCAGGCTGACGTCCCACGCTAGCGGCCTACAGAGGACCAGTGCTTTCCGATCTTCGATTCTTGGCGGGAGTCCGTTTGCTCGACGGGAACTTTTCACACAGACCCGCTTCGGCTGAAAGCTCCACTTCTGCAGAGCACCTTTCGGCAAGAGCGCACGCCAACAGGGTCCTAATTAAACCCTGCGGGATTTCCTTCTCGCGTTTGTTTTTGGTTTCTGCCCCCCTCTCCCCCCCTTTCCGCTGGTTAAACTGAGCTGTCGCTGATAGGGCTAACATACAGGCGTTCGCCTACAAAGGAAATCTAATGAACCGACCCTCAAAGCCAGCCGGAACCCCTGGCGATGTCACGCCTCTCTCTCTCTCTCTCTCTTTCTCCTACTCTCTCTCTCCCTCTCTCTCCCTCCCTCTCTCTCTCTCTCTCTCTCAGGGCGTGAATCGGCCGTCTGATCAGAGCACTTTTTTACACGCGACCCGCGCGGCGCTATTAATCAATTAGCCTCTCTCCAGTGAGATTTAATTTGCAGGCGGACGACCAAACGGCATCGGCGTAATTAGATCCCTTTATTAGATCGGGACGACAAAGAAGATGAGCGCGGAGAAGGAGAGGAGGAAGGTTAGACGCAGCGCTCCGAGAGAGAGAGAGAGAGAGAGAGAGAGAGAGAGAGAGTCCCGGCTCGCCACGCCCCGCTCGCCCCGTCGCTCGCTGGCCCGCCCTCAGTGTTAATCGCTGTTAAATCTCCAGAAATGAGGCTTGGCGGCAGGGTTCAGGATGTGTTTACAGAATGAATGTCAATAGCGCTCCAGTGCGTGTATTAGCGCTGGAAAGCAACCCTTTCCGCGGGCCTGGGCGGGGCGAGAAGGGGCAGGGAGGGGGTGGGGGCTGGGGGGGAAGGCGTTCGGTGGCCTCGTTAATAACCTTAATGGGAATAAGACGGGCGGCGTGGTCGCATCACTGCTAATGAAGTTTTTTTGATTAAATTGCGCGCGGCGCCATGCGTCAGCACTGTGGCGGCCTGGGAGAGGACGCTAGCAGAAGGACTGCATGCGCGGAGTGTTTATGCGAGCTGCATGCTTTTATACTGCACCACATGCATAGGTGGTGAAAAGCGAAAAAAAACAGCGCAATATGAATGCATAATGCCATGTTCCGCACAGAAAGGTGTGATGGGGGAGGGGTTTGTTAAATGACTGGCAGACTATCCAATAGGCACCCTTCAGGACCACAGGTCAAGTCTCAAGTACAAACACACAAACCGCACCCACTATCGTTACAGTCTTGTGTTCCAGCTCAGCTACTGTTAAGAGGACTGCGTTGGTGCTCAATGGCCATAACCATACACATACTGCTCATAGGTAATCAAACTTAAAAGGCTTATACAAAGAACAAGGAGAACCAGCAAACACAGGGTGTTACAACTAGCTCACTACGCGCTCCATTGGGGACTAGTTCCAGAATAAAACATTATATGAATCAAGTAATTATAAACCTTTCTGTCTATTTGTAGTTTTTTTTATTGTATTTTTCTGGTTTTATTTAGGTTTTTACGTAAATAGTTTCCGTCTATTTTTAAACGACAGCGTACTATTTCTTCCTCTGTACTTTTATGATTATGTAAATCTGCGCGCTAAACGCTTGTGAAATTGTTTGTGAAATTGCTCTCTCTGCGCAGCGTGACATGAAAACCTATCAGATTTCTCCACAAGGGATAATAAAAGGCCTGCTACTCAGCGCTGAAAGGACTCTCGAAAAACATCACGATGACGCACCGAGAACCGGAAATAGGCAGAAACCGGATTCGATAAGAGTGGACCGAAGGCTGTGGAGAGCTTGTTCATCGCCTGATCCGGATGGAACACTCCACACGCGGTCTTAAGTACAGGAAGGCACATTTGTGCGTCAGACAAGAGTTCACGGCGCTAAATGATGTTAGCCACGAGCTAGTCCGTTCTACGGGTGACACTGATCCAAAGACGGCCCCGCTCCCTCCCTGAGCCGCCAGGATGATTCCACGGGCGCTGCGGGTGGCGGGGGGGCGACACTGCGGGGGAGAGGGAGTGAGCCGAAGTGAGCTGGACAGGCGGCGGGGGAGCGAGGGCGGTAGATCGCGGAGCGTTAGCGCTGATGGGCTGGTGTACGCCGTCCGCCGCGCCCGCGAGGTCTGTGGAAACAAGTCCCCTCAGCGATGAGCCCGGCGCCAGGCAACAGCGCAGCCCAATCACCAGACCCGTAACGCACGGGCTTCTTTAGTGTTGAGTTTTCACCCACGCGCAGTTCTGTGTACATTTTTGTGTGCGTCTGTGATTGTCCGTGTTCCTGTGCGTGTCAGCGTTTCCGGGCGTGTCTGTGTGTTTGTGTTTCTGTGCGTCAGTGTTTCTTTTCCTGTCTGTGTTTCCGTGTGTCTGTGTTTCCGGGCGTGTCTGTGTGTGCACGTGTTCCTGTGTTTCTGTGCGTCTCTGTGGTTCAGTGTGCGGTCGTACACGCGTGTGTTTCTGTGCGTGTCTGTGGTTCTGTGTGCGGTCGTACACGCGTGTGTTTCTGTGCGTGTCTGTGGTTCTGTGTGCGGTCGTACACGCGTGTGTTTCTGTGCGTCTCTGTGGTTCTGTGTGCGGTCGTACACGCGTGTGTTTGCGCGTGTCTGTGGTTCTGTGTGCGGTCGTACACGCGTGTGTTTCTGTGCGTCTCTGTGGTTCTGTGTGCGGTCGTACACGCGTGTGTTTGCGCGTGTCTGTGGTTCTGTGTGCGGTCGTACACGCGTGTGTTTCCGCGTCCGTGCCTGAGGCAGCGGGCCAAGCCTCCCGCCCGCACTCTTTCCCCGCGCTGTGGCGGTACGGCAGGTGTGAACGGGAGGCCCCGGCTCCTCCCGGTCGTCTTGGAGCCGCGCCTCGGCGGGAGAGAGCAGGTGTGAAACGGCGAGGCGTGGCGGCGGCGGCGGCGGCGGTGACGGTGGCAGTAGCGGCGGCGGCAGTGGCGGCGCGGGCTCACTCACGCAGCTCCTGCAGTTGATGCCAGCTGCAGGACGTGGGGCAGGCGGTGATGGTGAGCAGCGGGCAGGGGTTGCCCGCCAGCGTGTGGCACAGGGTCTGCTTCCGGAAGAAGACCACGCGAGGGTCCACCGCCTCCTCCAGCATCTGCAGATGGGTCTGAGACGGGGGGCAGGCCTGTTAGACTGAGGGACTGAGACACCCCACGTGAATGCACAAGCACACACGCCAATGCGCTCATATGTATGTGCAGTATGTACTCACACACACACCAATGTGCTAATATGTATGTACAGTATGTGTTCACGAACACACACACACACCAATGTGCTAATATGTACCTGGAGGGCAGAGTAGGTGTAGGGGTAGTGGTAGGCCAGGTAGCACACATCCTCGCTGTGCGGGAAGGTCACGGTGAAGGTCAGAGTGTAGAAGGCCGGGCCTTTCGAACCTCTGCTGGGGCAGAAATGGTTTCTGCGGGGTAAAAACAGAATGGCAAATGGAGTTCCCGGGTTTCAGTCACAAGGGAAGTGGCATTTCTGTAAGCAGCGCGTGTGAGAAGCCTGAGTGTTGTGCCGGAAGGCTCCGGGGCGAGCCCGGGCTTGTCCTCTCACCGGTAGTAGCAGATCTCTGAGCCGGCTCTGACCCAGTGGGGCCGCCCCTCCAACGCCTCCCGCACAGAGTACAGGACCGGCTGCATCCCTGACATCAGGAGAACCTCTGTGAGACCCACTGCTCCTCACCCACACACTCACCTGCAGACCCTCACCCACACACTCACCTGCAGCTCCTCTTCATCACGCCTAGAGCTCCTCACCCACACACTCACCTGCAGACCCTCACCCACACACTCACCTGCAGCTCCTCTTCATCACGCCTAGAGCTCCTCACCCACACACTCACCTGCAGCTCCTCTTCATCACGCCCAGTGCTCCTCACCCACACACTCACCTGCAGCTCCTCTTCATCACACCCAGAGCTCCTCACCCACACACACTCAGCTCCTCTTCATCACACCCACTGCGCCTCACCCACACACTCACCTGCAGACCCTCACCCACACACTCACCTGCAGCTCCTCTTCATCACGCCTAGTGCTCCTCACCCACACACTCACCTGTAGCTCCTCTTCATCACGCCCAGAGCTCCTCACCCACACACACTCAGCTCCTCTTCATCACACCCACTGCTCC